>NW_011888791.1:7817674-7823011 GCF_000151845.1 Pteropus vampyrus | reverse complement strand
ATTTGGAGATAGGACTTTCAAAGAGGTAATTAAGTAAAACAAGTCCTTTAGGATGGGCCCTAATCCAATCTGATTGGTATCCTTATAAGAAGTGGAAATGCAGACACAGACAGCAGGAATGCACACACACAGACACACAGAAAAGGTGGCCATCTGAAAGCAAAGGAGAGGTCTCAGGAGAAACCAACCCTGCTGACACCTTGATCTTGAACTTCTAGTCTCCAGAATTGTGAGAAATTAATTTCTGTTTCTTAAGCCAGCCAGTCTGCGGTATTTTTTTAGGCAGCCCTAGAAAACTAATACACTGTGATAAAATGCCATTTAGGGAAGGTTCACAGAACTATGAGCATATACAATAGAACATTTGACTTAGTCAACGAATCAAAGAAAAATGAACTCTGAAGAAGCATAGAGTTTAGTAAGTCTGAAAGAGAGAAGTACCATGCTCCAAGTGGAATAGAAAGCTTGCACAGGCCTCCGTGGTGAGAAGAAGCAGGGCATATTCCCAGGAACTAAAGGACCATCAATATAGCTAGAACACAGCGGAGAGAGGGGAGGAGGAGGTGGAGGGCATACTATGAAACAAAGCTGAAGAGGGAAGCAGAGACAAGATCATGCAGATACTTGCAAGCCAAGAGTTAAAGATTTTTGGTCTGTATCCTGAGAAAATTGGAAGTTATTGATGTGTTTTAAGCAGAGGATAATATAATTTTGAATTTCAAGATATTGCAATGGGAGTATAGAGAACAGATTGGGAGGCAGCAAGAAAGGAAAAGAGAAGACCAATTGGGATGTTATTACAGTGTCTTGGATGGAGAAGTGATATATTGAAGGAAAGTGATAGCAGTGAAGATGGAAAGATGTAGATTGATTCAAGAGATATTTAAGTGATAAGGTCAGAGAGATATGGTAATAGCTTAGTTATGAAGGGTGATGGAAAAGGTCTTTCTAGATTTCTGGTGAGTAAAATGGATAGATAGTAATAGTACCATCCTCTAAGATAGTGAGTGAGAACGAGATTTTCAGAAGAAAATATTTTAGCTTTATTTTGAATTTGTTGAATCTAAAGTTGAGTCTGAATTTTTCAACACTGGGACATCCAAGTAGAAATGTCAAGAAGTTAGTTAGAATCTCAAGTTTGGAGCCCAGAGAAGAAATCTGTGCTACAGAATTGAATTTAGGAGCCATTTACATGTAAGTGGTAAGTGAAGCCATGGGTATAAGTAGGAATACCTAGGAAATGAATATAAAGTAAGACTAAGTTTAAGGCATTCCAAAGACAAAGGAGTGAATGGAGAGACAGAAGAAAATCCAGGGAAGCACAGTGTCATAGACTCTATGAAGGGAATGATTACCAACGTAGAATGCTGCTGAGTTGTAAGGATCGATTTAGGAATATATGTGAGTTGTTTTAGGATATAGCTGAGGGATGAATGGGAAAATGGAATTAATGAAAGTAGACAAGTATTTCAAGATATTTTCCTAAAATTAAACAAAAATACCTGTGAGGTCAACGAAAAGTTTGAGGTGCAGTTTCTAGGGCTTCATGGGTATTGTGGACTGAATGTGTCCCTCAAAATTCATATATTTAAGCTCTAATCCCAATGCGATGGTATTAGGAGGCAGGGCCTTTGTGAAGTGGTTAGGTCATAAAGTCAGAGCTCTCATGAATGGAATTAGTGCTCTTTTATAAAAAAGAGACCACAGAGAGTGCCCTTGCCCCTTCCACCATGTGGTAAACCACACAGAGAGAAGTCAGCAGTTTACAACCCGTATTGACCACACTGGCACCCTGATCTTGGACTTCCAGCCCCCAGAACTGTGAGAAAAAAATTTCAGTTGTTTATAAGCCATCCAGCATACGGTACTTTGTTATAGCAGCCCAAACTGACTAAGAGAGAAGGTAATTAGATATAGAGAAGGTCATGAGAGTGGAGCCTCATTGATTAGATTGGTGCCCTTATAAGAGCTTTCTCTCTTTACTCTGTGAGGATAGAGTAAGAAGGTAGTCATCCGCAAGACACAAAGAGGGCTGTGACCAAGAACTAAATCTGCTGCCACCTGGATCTTGGACTCCCTAGCTGCCAGAAGTGTAAAGAATGTCTGTTGTTTAAACCACCCAGTCTATGGTATTTTGTTATACTAGTACAAGCTGACTAAGACCATGGGGAAAGGAGGGGTGGAGTTTTTTTGTTTGTTTGTCTGTTTGTTTGTTTGATTGGTTTCATTTGGTTTTGTGGGAGATACAGGAATATATTTCAAAGCTGGTGAAAATCACACCATCTCTAAAAGAAAGATATTTTGGTTCTATAGATCAGGAACCCAAGGATTATAAAGATTAAGTAATTGGTCTTAAACAATACAGCTAATAAGTGGTTAAACCAGGTCCCAAAGCCAGGTTTGTCTCCATTTTGCCATGCTGCCTCTCAAGAAATATCAATTTTGTACTAACTAAATGCAAAACCAATGACATAATTCAAATCTAATTAGGGTTGGAGACAGATTCAGTACATAATATATGATGATGATCCTCCATAGAAATAGAAGCAATTCTCTAGTACACACCAGAAAGGCCCTTTCTTGCCCTTAGAATTGCCAACTCTGTATAGTGACATGAAAATTTAGAGATGTCTAGGAATTTTAACCTGCCTAGAGCAACCAGGAGTTGGGGGAAGGGATGAAGAAATGGCATATTAGAGAGTGGAGAAGAGAGAACAAAGGCGTGATTTGCACCTCAGTTATGGTTATGCCATTCTTAGAGATCCATGAAGATAAAACTGGGATCACTAATTTATGTAATATCATTGATACTGCTATAATTCTGATAGTATCATCTCACCTCAATCCAAACCCACAAGTCTCCCTTATGAAGATTTTTAACAGGCTAGCACAGGAGTGGTTAAGATATTTTCAATGGAACACACTGTCTTCGTTGGGGTTGTAATCCCTACCTACTCCTTGAATTCCACTAAGAAATAGCCCCTCAAGAATTCCACACACAGAACTCCCTTAAGAGCTAATACCACTGGATATTTGCTAGGAGGTTTTTGTACTTCCCTCAGGAGTATTAAAAAAAAAAAAAAAAACTGAAAAGTTTCTACTACAGTGATTGTCAATCTCAGCTACACCATGGAATCATCTGAAAAGCTTTAAAAATATTGCTTTTAAAAATACTGATGCCTGGATCCTACTCCCCAGAGATTCTGATTCAGTAGGTCTTAGGGATGGCCTGTGCACTTGAATTTTAAAACTTCCCCAAGTTATTCAAATGTGTAGCCACTGGCCCCTGAGACCCATACAATGGTTCTCTCGAAAAGTTAATTCTTGTAACAGTCAATATTCACTCAAGCGGATACCATGCTGAACATTGGGACACAGAAAAATAAGACAAGATCTCTAAACTCAAAAAGCTCACCTTTTCATGAAAGGGCCAGATCTAAAACAGACAATTACAATATTTTCAATAACTCTCCTAATGGAGATATAACCCAGATGCCAACTTCACCATCACCCTTTCCAATTTAAAAGATGCCATTTGTTAAATGTCAGGGTTTAGAATATTTGATCCTATTTCTTCCACAGCAGATGAATTTTTCTCTAAGGCCTCCAGAGTTGTGATTCTATAGATTTTCCTGCCACTAAGAGTCCTCTCACAACCACATCAAAATTACAACTAAACTACAGAACAGCCATCACTGGGAGTCACCTGAAGTCTAGCTGAACAGAAGTCCTACAACTGTGGACACACAGAAGGGGGCCACCTTAAGACCAGTAAGGGGGCAGAAATGCGAAACGAGCTGGTCCCACACCTGCATGTGGTAGTTGAAAATCAGGAGAAATACCTCAGCTGCAATGTTCCCCTCTGAGGAGTGAGAGGTCCTAGCCCCATACCAGGCTCCCCAGCCCAGGGTCCCAGTACCAGGAAGAGAAATCTCACAACTTCTGGCTGTGAAAACCAGGGACATTGTGACCGAGTGAGAAGGAGGGCCTCTGAGGAGCAGACATTGCTCTTAAAGGGCCGCATGCAGACTTACTTGGTGATGGACTCCCTCGTTCTGAGCTCCGGAGCTGAGGCAGTGGCTCAAAAGGTGCCAGAGACATATGGGGTGGAATTTAGTTGTCTGGTTTCAGGATGAGAGCTGGAGAGGCAGCTTTCTCCCAGACAGAAGTGCTGGCAGAGGGCATTGTTCCTTTGTTGAACCCTCCACCAGGCGGCTTGCAGACTCAGGCGGCTGCCATATCTGAGTCTCTCGGGTGACATAACTATCATTGGTCACCCCTCCCTGATGATTCCCTGAGACCCCACCCCTCCCAACTTATGGGCCCACTCAAACCACCTCCAGTGGCTTTTCCATACAAATGGCCTATCTTGGCTCATACTGTGGACTTTCCTAAAATCTCTCAAAGATTCACAAAACCTAAGCAATCAACATCTGGCCTTGGTGTGCCCCATACCTGTTGCTGAATATCTCCAAGCCCAGTACTAGCAGCAGCTGGTCTTGGTTTGTGGCTTGGCCTCTTGAGGCACTTCCAAGCCCACTGTGGGTGGCAGCCATCTGTAGATTGCTTGGTGGCTCATTTCAGGTGGCCCCAGGAAAGGCACAGGCTGCAACTGAACTTGGCCTGAGGCAGGGCCCCTCCCAGAAGGCCCCAACCTGCATGCCCAGTGGCCCAGTTTTGGTCTGATCTGGAGCACTACCTAGGGTCACATCTGAGGACAAAACACCCAAGGGAAGACAAGGAAAGCACTAGAGCCCTGCTGAAGTAAATCCTGCTCTGTAGGACCAGACCCTGCACAACAGCTTCTCCACTGGTTACACCAGTCATCACCACCAGTCAGCCCCAGGGTCAACTTCCCATTGACATTGCTGAAAACAGCAACTAAGGCTCAATAACCACAAAAAGGGCACACAGAACCCATACAAGGGGCATACCTGGTTCAGGTGACCATGGAAGACTGTGCCACTGAGCTCCACAGCACACCTACTACATAAGGCCACTCTACTAAGATTGGGATACATAGCAGCCCTACCTAATACATAGAAACAAACACAGAGAGGCAGCCAAAATGAGAAGACAAAGAAACATGTGCCAAAAGAAAGAACAGAACAAAGAAAAAGAACACCAGAAAAAGAACTAAACAAAATGGAGACAAGCAATCTACAAGACGCAGTCAAAACAATGGTTATAAGGATGCTCAGTGAACTTAGGTGAAGAGTAGATGAACTCAGTGAGAACTTGAACAAAGAGGTTGGAAACATAAAAATGGAGATAGAAAACATAAAAAAGAACCAGTCAGAAATGAAGAATACAATAACCAAAATGAAGAATACATTA
>NW_011888791.1:7770258-7817624 GCF_000151845.1 Pteropus vampyrus | reverse complement strand
AAGAACTAAACAAAATGGAGACAAGCAATCTACAAGACGCAGTCAAAACAATGGTTATAAGGATGCTCAGTGAACTTAGGTGAAGAGTAGATGAACTCAGTGAGAACTTGAACAAAGAGGTTGGAAACATAAAAATGGAGATAGAAAACATAAAAAAGAACCAGTCAGAAATGAAGAATACAATAACCAAAATGAAGAATACATTAGATGGAATTAAGAGTAGATTAGATGACACAGAGGATTGAATCAGCAATTTAGAAGATAAGGTAGCAAATATTCACCCAATCAGAACAGCAACGAGAAAAAAGAATTCAGAAAACTGAGGATAATTGAAAGGGCCTCTGGGACAGCATCAAGCATTCCAACATTCACATCATAGGGACCAGAAGGAGAAGAGAGAGACCAAGGAATTAAAAACCTATTTGAAGAAATAATGGTGGAAAACATCCCTACCTGGTGAAGGAAATAGACATACAAGCCCAGGAAGCACAGAATCCTAAACAAGATGAACCCAAAGAGGCCCACGCCAAGACACAACATAATTAAAATGCTAAAGGTTAAAGACAGACTCTTACAAGCAGCAAGAGAAAAGCACTTAGTTACCTATAAGAGAGCTCCCATAATACTGTCAGCTGATTTCTCAACAGAAACTTTGCCTCCAGAAGGGATTGACACAAAACATTCAAAATGATGAAAAGCAAGGATCTACAACCAAGATGACTCTATCCAGCAAAGATAATATTTAGAATCAAAGGACAGATAAAGAGCTTCCCAGATAAGAAAAAACTAAAGAAGTTCATCATCACCAAGCCAGTGTTACAGGAAATGTTAGAGGGACTTCTTTAAGAAGAAGGAGGGGAAAAAAGATAAAAAATATGAATAATAAAATGGCAATAACTACATATCTAGCAACAATTACTTTAAATGGAAATGAATTAAATGCTCCAATCAAAAGATAGTGTGGCTGAATAGTTAAGAAAACAAAAGCCCATATAGATACTGCCTATAAGAGACTCACTTCAGATCAAAAGACTCACGCGGACTGAAAGTAAGTGGTTGAAAAAAGATTTTTCATGAAAATGAAAACAAAAAAGTTAGGCTAGCAATACTTATGTAAGACAAAATAGACTTTAAAACAAAGGCTACAATAAGAGACAAATGACCCAGTAATTCCACTTCTGGGTGTTCATTTGAAGAAATCCAAAACATTACTTCGAAAGCACATGTGAATCCATATGTTCATTGCAGCATTATTTACAATAGTCAAGATATGGAGGCAACCTGGGTGTTCATCAATAGATGAATGGATAAAGAAGAGGTGGTACGTATATACAATAGAATGTTACTAAGCCATAAAAAAGAAAGAAATCTTGTCATCTACAACAACATGGATGGACCTAGAGGGTATTGTGCTGAGTAGAGTAAGTCAGACAGAGAAAGACAAATGTCTTATGTGAAATCTAGAGAACAGTATAAACAAACACTAGAAACAAGCTCATCGATACAGAGCATTTTGATGGTTATTAGATTGGGGTGACAAGGGGACAGAATTAAGAGGTACAAATTGGTAGTTACAAAATAGTCATGGGGATGTAAAGTATAGCATAAGGAATATAGTAGTACTGTAATAACAATGCATGGTGTCAGATGGGTACTAAATTTATCAGGATGATCACTTCATAAGTTATATAAATATCTAATCACTGCGTTGTACACCTGAAACTAATATAATATTGTATGTCTGCTATAATTTAAAAAAAATAAAAATATAAAAACTAAAAAAAAAAAAAAACCCAACATTTACTTTCCATCACGGTCCACTCTAAAAATAGTACTCATTTTCCTCCCAAGACCCAGAGGGATATGAGAAACAGCAAACGCCCTGTGGGATTCACTGTTCTTTGGATACCATAAATATCCTTCCTAACCACCACTACCATTTCTTCCTTCTGTGCAACCGTAACATCAATTTTGTGTTCAGGTAAATATCAGAGAAGTCAGGCTTCTTTCTGCTGGTCCAAGAGTTAAATCACAACCAATTTAAAACAGTCATGGTAATAACTTCCCATTTGCCCAATAAGTTCTTTCCCAGACTTCTCTGTAACTACAGGTAACCATGTGATACCATTCTAGCAAATAGGCTAGAAGGAGAAGTCTGAGAGTGGGTTTCTGGGAATATTTCTCCACGATAGGAGAAAGCTTTTGGCTCTTTTCTCCTTTTTCCTGTCTTAAAAGAAGATGTAATGTCTGGAGCTGAGGCAAGCATCTTGAGACTGTGAGTCAACAAGCACAAGCACAAAAAACCAACGTGCTTTGAATAGTAGGCAGAAAGAGTGAAAGAACCTGAGTCCTGTATGGTGTTACTGAGCCTCTGCTCCAGCCCAGAGTGAATTTCATCCAGATTTCTTTCCCTATGCAAAAAAAAAAATAAATCTTTATTTGTTTAAACTACTCGATTGGGTTTTCTGCTACTATCAAAATCATAAACAATTAGTACACAGCCCTTCTTTCTTTGTCCCTTTGTCTTAATTATATTAGATACCAATATAACTATATGCTTGGCTTCTCAAATGGACCAGCGAGTCATTTCTTTTATGATCCTGCAACTCTCCTTCAATATCTTCACTTGCCCAGCTCCTCAACTATATACAGTCTAATTCCTATAATATTTCCCTTATTATGTAAAACTCATAGTGTCTCTGCTGCCCTGACTGATATTCCTGCCCACCCACTCACTATGTCACACATAAAAGTGACTAGTCTCAATTTCTTCCTCAGATCAGGTGGTGAGCAGTGATATTACCCCCACTCTATTGCAGTTCTTTAACCAAAGTGAACATGTGTCCCCCAATTCTAGTTCCAGCTTCCCTCCTGCGATTGTGGCAAGCCTGCTGATTCCTTCACTAGGGGACCAATTAAATAAGCACTTTTCTCATTGACAAACATTAGCTTTCCATGGAGACAATAAGTCTTCACATAGAAAAAACATTTCCCCAATAGTAAGGCTCTGGCTTGCCATGAAGAAACAACAGGCAACTGAAATTTGAGAAAGAAACAAGAAAACTGCAGTTCTGTTTAACTTGGCTGAGACCAAGCCGAGTCACACAGCTGCACACTGTCTCCCAGGTAATGGCCCAGCTCAGGTTGTACCCTTTTGAGTTGAGTCTCTCTCTGGTAGAAATATTGGGGAAGGAGGGTAATTTGGCAATTCCTCCCTCCATAGAGTGTGAAATGAAAACTGAAGAAACACCAAATATAGAGTGATAAATGTAGCTGAGAGGTCTGGAAAAGGTTTCACATAAGAAGTTTCGCTTCAGCTGGGGCCTAAAATAAGTAGACTTCTATTATGAGAGAAGGGGGAGAGATTTTCCCAAGTATCCCTCACTATCTGACTCTATTCATTCCTGAGTCCACATATTAAGAGTTAGAATAAGAAGGGGATGATAGAGCATTATCTGAGCCTACCTGATTCCTGTTTCAGACAAACTGGAACACTATCATCTCCTTGCAAGGAAAGAGGGGGGAGAAAATTTTTCACAGCAGGTCAGTAAAATATCAACCTGTTTTATTACATAATATTTCTAGTCACAGATTTTTAAACACTGGAATTCAATGAATCATAACCCGTCATCATTTTGATAAAAGAGTAAATGTTAGAACAGAAACTTCTTCGCAATCATTTTCCTGAAGGGGAAACAAGAATTTTGATTTAGACCTTTCTTTCTCAAATTTCAGTTGCCAAAAAATGGTTATACCTTGACCTCCTAGAATATAAAAAAAAAAAAAAAAATGACATCAAAACAATCTATTTCTCCACAGTCTCTTGTAAGGAAATAGTTATTGTTTAAAATTTAAGATTTAAATTTAGATTTTCTTAAAGACAAGTAGCACTTTAACACATAAAACAGATCATAAAGTTCAGTCACAAAATTAACTTTACCTCCATGAACTTTCCTTAAGCTCCTGAAATATTGCCATGAAAGATCAAATCCTTGGTAAACTCCAGAGAGCAAGACTATTCAAACAATGTTCAGATTGAAATAGTTGAAATAGACAAATAAATGCGCTTATCATTTGAGCAGGATGAGATTGGAGTGGATAGAAGGAGGTGAAACGCAGATTGGAAAACTCATTTAAATATAGCGAATATTAATTTCAGTCAATAAATTCACATGTGAAAGAAAAAAACACTTCCATTTTCTATAAAGCAACAAATAATTTTTGGTCAGCAAAAAAACTTGAGGTATCTTGGTGCTCTCACACACATACACTCCCAGGATTTAGCCAAGTTTCCATGGTCTTACCTAACACCAATGCAAGTGGAAGACCAAAGAGATCTTCTGCCCAAACAGGTCATGCCTGTGAGCTAGTCTCCATAGTTTACTTCAAATCTAATAGCCCTCTATAGCTTCCTTGCCACAAATGAGGCATGACAGTCTACTGAGGTTGGAAAGCCAGCACTAGGTGCTGCCTTCCTGCTCACACAACCTCCCCTCTATAGCTGGCTACATCTTTGAAATATAGCCAAGGGCAATATACTCTACAAGCAGTACCCATAGATCTCCTTCCTCTTTCAGTCTCGGATGATGTCCTCATGCTCCCTTCAGCTTCACCAGAACACCCTGCCTCTTCCCTGAAACCCTATCAGCTCTATTTTTTAACAAGACATTTTGGTGGCTACTATGGTCTGGTGTCCCTCGCCCCCAAACTCATATGTTAAAACCTAATGTCCATGTGATAGTATCAGGAGGTGGGGCCTTTGGGATGTAATTAAGGGTAGAGCCCCCATGAATGGGATTAGTGCTCTTACAAGAGAGACCCCACAGAGTTCCCCAGTCACTTCTAACATGTGAGGTTACAACAAAAAGACAGTTATCTAGAAAGTGGGTTCTCACCAGACACCAAATCTTCCAGAGCCATGCTCGTGGACTTCTCAGCCTCCAGAACTATGAGAAATAAATGTTTACCATTTATAAACCTCTCAGGTTATGGTATTTTTGTTATAGCAGCGTAAGTGGACTAAGACAGTGGCTGATTAAATCTAGAGCCTAAGTCATCTAAAATAGTCTCCTTCCCCAGGAGCCCTCCATCCCTCAAACTTCACTCCCTTACTTGCTTTATTTTGTTCATAGCACTTTTTTGAAATCAGATATTTGTCTTTCTAATTATATAGCTCTCCTTATACATTTCTCCCTAGCATCTCCCTATTCATTTACATAAAATTTAAAACTAGTACCTAGAATAATGCCTTGATACTTGATGGACACTTGATAAAGAGTTGTTGGAAAAGTGTTGAACACACAATTTAGTTACCAAAAGCTAGTTTTCCTGTCCTCGTGAGCAGGGATGGTTTAATCATCAAACCAAAGGAAAATATTTGCCTCTCATCTATCTAGTACACCAAATAAAAGGAAAAAAAAAAGTTATGTTTCCTTGTTTAAAATCGTCTGAATGTTCTTATCTTGCTACATATGCTTTCAATTTAAATGATTATTATGCAGCCTTGGATCTCCATGAAGTACCTACATTGTCCTGAAGCTAATTTGTTCTAGGACTGAGGACCTACAATGCAATGGAAGAAACTTGAGAAACCTAAAAAGAAAAGAGGAGGAAGGCAGAAGGGACTCCTGACATTGCTGTTTATGCTCTACTTCTATTATTTTTCAACCATTACAATATATCATGGGATTCTGGCAAGTTGTATGAAAACCTTCTTATTTAAAACAGTGAAAACTAGTCAATTAAAGGAAGAAAATACATAGAAATTATATAAAAGTTGTAATCGGTAAGTGGGAAATAGTTGAAAGATGTCTGTGAAAATACATATTCTCAGTTTACTTTTATCTAGAGAAGAAAAAAGTAGAAATCTATTTCACAAAGAAAGATGTCATGTATCTTTATCACTGTGTGGCTGCACTTATCATGTATTCATCAGGCTTGTTGACTCAAGTTACTACATTCTAATATAGATTAGCTAAATTATTGGAACACAGATGCACACTGAAAGAGAGAATGAATTTTAAAATCCAATTTTATATTACATCTCTTGAGAAGTGTTACTGTGGTTTGAAATTCATCCTGGTAGAATATTCTACCCATTTGTATTTTATGTGACAAATCCAACAGGTTTACCATTTATTCCTAACTAAAATTGAATTGTCTAGAATTGCAATAACTGTCAGCCTCTAAAGAGCTTATCTCATGTCTCACAGTTTAATTGGATTGTTTTCTGAGAAAACCTTTCCTTTTCAATTTCATAAAGACCATAAATGCTCATATTATTATTCTTTTGTTCTCTTTCCTCAGAACTTTGTCCATTTTAATTTTTAGTTACAATAGACTAAAATTACCCTGTTTTTCCTCCTAACCCAAAACTCAAGTGAACTGCAACTTTGGAAGCATTTCACATCTATCCATTTATAAGAGCATGGATAAGAAGGTACTTAATAAGGAAAGCAATGAGTGAACTATTTACATTTGCAAGTGATCATAATCATAAAGAGAAAAAGCAAATTGCATTCTACAAATTAATAATCCTTAAGTTATGTACCCAGAGCTGAACTAGTTATCAAAAATAAATAAATAAACTACAAATGAGAGAAGTCATTATTTGGTTATGCCAAACTCCCAGCTGTAAGTGCTCCGACCAGAGATAGCCCTTGGGTAGCAAATGAGCTACTCAACAAAATTCACTGTAAAACAAATTTATATACCATGAATACTTTGGGGGCAGTAAAAACTAAAATAAGATTATACTGGGAAAGATGTCATCCTTAAATCCATTACAATTTTTTGAAGTCTTAACCATGTTTGGCACTGTATTAGACACTACAGTAATACAAAAATTTTAAAGTTTGATTTAAAATATAGCTAAATGTAAAAAGAAATTTAAGAAGCCAAACTGCAGAGTTTTAATATTTAATATAAAAACATTTGTCATAAGAGGGAATCCAAGCAGCATAGCACAGCATCTTCTAGATACACAGATAGCTACAAATATGATTTCAGTTATACACACAAGAAGAGATATTAATTAATAGCAGCAATCTCTGTGTGGTGGTATATGAGTGATTTTTATTTTTTTCTTTATATCTTTAGGTATTTACAAAATTTCTCCAATACCTGCATATTCCCTTGGTAATCACATACATAAAGGTATACTTAAGTCATCTTGACTCTCTAAATATCTACCTAATCCAGCATACTTATCCCAAGTACCAAAAAGATGATCCATATAGATTAAATAAATACTAAATCTAGGGTATTAAGAATGTAAACCTTACAGACTCCTGGAAAACGTAATTCATTCCAATATGTTTGTTATTCTCCTGAGAAACAGAAGCTCCCACCCCTCAACACACACACCAGAATATAAACAATTAAATTCTCTACTTCTTTACACTTACATGTCACAGAGAAATTTGGAAGGCAATATCTGAACTTGAAAGTCTTTTTAGATACTTTTAGGTAAGATACCCTCGAGATCCCTCCACATTTCACTATGGAGGACTACCATCTGCCTATCAAGAGTCAGATTACATTCTTTAGAGTCCTAAACACTAAAGAGATTAAATACTTCACATGCAATTTTTCTAAATGACAAAAATCACATGCACACTAAAATGAAAATAGCCTCTGTCTAAATGTTCTACTTACAAAGTTTAGGTTCAGAATTTTCTTTTCAGTAGTAAAGGCAGATGGTTCTTTGCTGGTGTCCTAAGCATGTCCTTACTCTATCCATTGCCTAATCCACCCATATACCTAAAAGTGGTCAACTCTGCTGCCCTGCTCAGTTCTTCAGTAAAAGACTGCAGATTAGGGAGTTGAATTACCAGCACATTCTCTATTCATATAACCTTACCTCTTCACAAAATCAAGAAGATTTCCAGATTAAAATTAAAAACAATTTTTAATTATTTTTCATCCCGTCTGAAGTACACAAAGCCCTATCTATAAGGTCAGATACCAATTCATATATTATTCCTCTTGTTTCTATCCCTTACAAAAGCATTCCTTTATTCACCAAGCAAGCTAAATGAAAAACTAAATTGAGTGTCGTTGGAATAATTTATCACAATCCAACTATAGAAACACAAAAGCAATGATAATTTTAAAATATAAGTATGTATGTGTGTTTGTACACATTTTAGACATTTTAAAACTTTGAATTAAGAAAGAAGCTACCAACGGAGAACTTTTGTATTCCAGAAAGCAAAATCTTGGTCAATATTCCGAACAAAAACCAAGACTGAATCCAGATGTCTAAAGTAATTAATTGTCAGCAGCTCTAGGTGGATCTGTATTGTGCTCAGTATTTAAGTGTTAGCAATTATAAATTCGCAAGTGTAGCTAACATCTAAAATGAAGAAGAGAGTTTCAGTGCTACTATTTAAGCTTACTTGACAATAAAGAAAAAGGAAAAGGAAGCTTTATTTGTAATCTGAAAGACTACACACACAAAAAGAGAACAGGTTTCTACCATTACTCTTTCATAGTAGCAGTAACCAAAGAATTCAGAACCAAAGGGTTCAGGAATTCAAGAGTCCATGAAGTAGAAGGAAGTATTAGATTTACAGGCACTGGCCTCTCTTTTGTTAGAGGTGGATGTTTGTTACATGTTCTATTTAATATGGAATGAACAAGACCCGTAAGGCCCCAGATCATCCAGAGATGGTCCCCACTTGTCATTTTAGCTATGCGGCAGAAATGCCAGACTGTTTCTATTGTATGGCTCTAAGAGATCTTCAAGTCATACCTCCTAAAGGAATTGACAGGTAATTTCCTCTAATTCAATTTTCTTTCATCATTAAATGGATTTCAAAATATAATTCATGCTTTCCTTTTCCTTTTAGTCCAACAAAACTGCTTTCATAAATGCATTAGTATAACATAAATGCTGTTTTATTAATGTGTACTTGTGCTAGTTCAGCTTTCATGCATGTTTTTATATTGTTATTAACAGATTGAGCCAATAAAGAGGGCTGACTTTATTCTTGGGTAAAATCAGCATTGCCACCTGGTATATGTGAGGTGTATGCTAAATGGCCCAATTTTTCAAAATCCACTTTTGGTGGTGCAGCCACTATGGAAAACAGTATAGAGTTTCCTCAAAAAATTAAAAATAGAACTATACCATATAACTCAGCAATTCTGCTTTTGAGTATTATCCGATGAAATCCAAAACACTAATTGGAAAAGATATACTCACTCCTATGTTCACTGCAGAATTATTTACAGTAGCCAAGATATAGAAGCAACCTAAGTGTACATCAATAGATGAATGGATAAAGAAGAGATGGTACATTTATACAATAGAATATTACTCAGCCATAAAAAGAATGAAATCTTGTCATTTAAGATGATATAGATGCCCCTAAGGGATATTAGGCTAGGTGAAATAAGTCAGGTAAATACCATATGATTTCACTTATATATAGAATCTAAAAAACAAAGTAAATAAGCAAACAAAATAGAAACAAACTCAGACAGAGAACAAAGTGATGTTGGCCAGATGGAAGAGGCGGGGTTGAGGGGATGGATGAAAAAGGTGAAAGGGATTAAGAAATACAAATTGCCAATTATAAACATAGTCACAGGGACGTAAAGTATAGCATAAGGAATATAGTCAATAATATTGTCATAACCATGTATCATATCAGATGGGAGTACTAGACTTATCGGGGTGATCTCTTTGGAAGGTATATAAATATTTAATCATTATGCTATATATGTAAATCTAATATAATATTTGTCAACGGTAACTGAAATTTTTAAAAATAAATAAAAATAATTTTTAATTTAAAAAATAAGAATTTAAATTTTTGAAAAAAATTGCTAAATCCAGAAGCCTCTTTGGAATATTCTTGGAAAGTATTATAATCAATTAATAACTAATTCCCAAGGATTAGTCATTAAACAATATAAGGTCAGTCATTTATAAAAATAATTTCTTATGTATAATAAAAGTGTCTAAACTTTTCTATTTCAATAGATAATATTATAATAAACTATATCTATTGGATTACCTTTTGGTAAACAATTTTTAAAAACTATATAAGCAAAAATTAACCAGTCGCTCACATTGAAGCACCAAAACCAGGGTTGCCAAATTCAATGAACTTTTCTCCGTTGCTTTATTCAACCTTCCAGTATTATTTCCCAATCTCAATCCCTGTCTTCTCTTGGTTTCCATGATTCCACTTTCTCCAGGTTTTCTCACTAGTCATTTCTCCTTTATCTACTCCCTGGCTCTTCTTCCCCTACCTCTAAATTTTGAAGTGCCCTGGTATTCATTCCTCGATGCTCTTCTCTGTCTTCATTCTCTAAGTGATCTCATCAATTTTCAGAATTATAGACTATTTGTATGCTAGTGATTCCCAAATTTACATTTCTAGCTCAGATTTTTTCCTCTGAGCACCAGAATCAAACAGCCATTTGAAACTTTTATGCAAAGGTCTTACAAACATCTCAGACAGCTAAAATGGGAATCTTTGCCATCTCATCTGTCAATTGGATAGGATGGAATCTATCCAATTGACTCTATCTCATTACTAAAGCCAGAAATTTAAGAATCATCCTTGAATCTCCCCCTTTTTCTCATGCCCCTCTACCCATCACCAAAAATATATCTTGAATTTACCCACACCTCTTTTGTTTCTCTGTACCAGTGCATACTAGGTGATCATTATGTCTTAGCTAGATTACTACAACTGCCTCCTCTCTACTCTTTCTTCCACCATTACCCTATGCCAATCCACTAGACATGTGGCAGCAAAAGTATTCCTCACATATATTTTGAACAAGCCATTTCCTTTCTTAAAACCTTTCTGGAGCTTCTCGTTTCACTTGAAATAAAATCTAAACTCCTTAACCTTCCCACAATGTCTTAAAATATCAAACCTCCACCTACATCTTGACTCTCCACCTTGCTCTGAAACCTCCAGTCACTCCTCCTGTAGCTCATCAAGATCTTTCCCACCTCAGGAACTTTCTAGATATATATTTGAAGATGTGTTGAACGATATGAGAGAAAGGAAAGATTCAAGGATGACTCCTTCCTTTCACTCTTCACATGACTCTCCATATGCCTAGCTCCTCATTCTTTATATCTCAGCCAGCCCTGAACATCATTGAGCTCAACCTGTTGACACTCTGAGGCTGTCTCCTACCACTCCATACTCCTTCTTGGACTGGTGGGACCTCCAGCATAGAAGCAAATACAGGAGAGCTCTGCCAGATGATATGAGACAGTGATGTAACTTTGACAAGCTCAGCCTCCAGGTCACTGTTGTAGCAGATATGAATTAAATAGTCATCAACAAGATAGTAACCCCCAAAATGAGACCATCCTTATTATACAAATATACATAATTTTCTTGGCTCTAAACTCCTAGTCAATCCTAAACATATCATTTAGTCTATTTCATTCTGATAAATAAAGTCAAATACAATAATTTTTTAAGTCACTTTTAGTTCAAAACTTGGTTCTTTTCTTTCTCTACTGAAATTCAAGTACTATCTCAGTCACCATTCACAGCTCAAAGGTTTCTTTTTGAGCTTTCTCCCCTGTACCCTTTTCACTCTAAACTCCCAGATGAACCAGCCCACTGTTTCCTGGGAACAAGTCAGTAAAGACAGGGAGAGTTTGCTTATAAGAGACAGGTCACACAGCTGGTTCAGTCCCTTTTCTTCTGGCCCTGGCTGCTGGCATCTCCACTGATCTGGCTCTTGGCGCTGGTGGCATCCAGCTGATGACTCTATTTTATGGCAGGTTTGACAGTCATTGAGTATCCAGCTGGACAGTATCTCCATAACCTCTTAATGTCAAGAGAAAGGCTGCAGTTTGCCACTTCACCCAGCTGGTTGTGCCCTCCACAGTCTCTGTACAAGGCCTCTTCATCCTGCTGCTGCCTTGGAGGTAGCAAGCCACTCTACAGCCCTAGATACTTTCTTCAGCCTGCTCTATTCCTTAAGGAAAGCTATTGATATCAACCACACCATGCTCAGCTCCACGAGAATCTAAGGGCTATCTTTGTCCTCTACCGACAGGCTATGCACTCTGCCAATTCTCAGCTGTCCTCCTCCCAGTTTTCAGGGGTTGGTTATGTCTATATATTCTGCTTCTCAAAGAGTTCCAGACAAAAAGCTACCACCAGTTCCTGTGTTAAATACCTCTAATTCTAAAAGAGAATTTCTTTGAGACCCTAATTTCATAACAGGATAAGAAGTAGAACATTCTTCCTTCCTTGCATGAGGTGGTAGGAAGGCATAAAGCACCCGACACTAATATTCCATAAACTCTTCCCTGCCACAGCAATCTCTGTCTTCCATCCACTTGCCTTAGGTATCCTCTTGTTATTTGATCAGTCAGATTTTCTTGCAGCTGGCAAGGTATACATCCTGTCTAGACATTGCCTTTGTCCTCAGAAATCCTGAGTGGAAAATGATCTTTAAAAAAGGGAAAACAAGCTCTGTATTTTAATGCCTGAAGTTATTGCCATCAATAAATGAGCAGTATTTGTCTTATATCTCCTGTCAAAGATTGAGATCACTGTTTAAAATTTGAAACCAAAAGCACAATGATAAAATTAATGCTTATTTTTAAAACTGAAGAGCTATGCTGGGCAGGCAGAGCATACTTCTGATCTTATTGAGCATTCTTGGGAAGTGTTTATTGATTACAGAGGTGATAGTAAGTTGACATCAACCTTAAAAGCATGTTTTATGTTCATTACAGAGGAAGCAATTTGATGTCAGCCTTATTAGTGTGTTCACTGGAGTGAGTCCACTACCCATTAGTGATCATTGTCAATGACAGGTTTAAAACCAGTTCTAACAACCCTACCATAGCTGTGGAATTTTCAGTCTTTTTCTAGGAGTGTGGAGAGTAAGGCTCATCAGTTAGAATCCCTTTCTCAGTTTCCAACGCACAGCAAATGATGTGGGCAGGGCTGTCAAGGTAATGCTTTGCAATACTCTTCTAAACTTTGTGGAACTGATAGAAACAGCTCTGCTTCATAAGAGTGTGTTCGTCATTTACTTAGCAAAGGATTCTAAACTAAAGTGAGGCAAAGTGATAAAGCATGAACACAACTTCCAAGGCCCCCCCAAAGTTCCAATTTGGGGCACAGAGTCCACTTTCCCAAACTATCCAATATGAGATTAATCAGTTAAACTCTAAGAGTGGTTGAAAGAGACACATACACTCACATTAAGGGATAAAAAGTAAGGAAAAAAGGTCTTAATAGAACAAGAGACGATTTGAAATGGGAGACCATGTCTATGTAGGAACTCCACCACCTCTAGATATAAAGTGATTGTGGGCACCCTTCAGCAGACTGTAATCCAGTCATGCAACAGCATTCCCACACTGGACACAGCTCAGAAACCCAGGGCAAAGCTGGGTCATGGATTCTGGGACAGTGCTACCAAGTACGAGGGGAACTGCCTTTTAAAAATGAGAGAAAGGATCCTTGCCAAATTTCAGGCTTGGCCTCAGGTCCTTGAACAGGTGCATTAAATAGAGAAGATACACTCTCTCTCTTCCAGCAAACTACTCCTCCCTTCTCTGACATAGGGGTGGTACATGGCCTTTATAGACAAAAAGCTGATACCTACAGCAAGCAAAGAATTTTTTTTTTTTATCCCTTGTACATTTGAGTCTTAACGAGGCTTTTTTCTTCGTGGGTACACTACAGGGTTCACTCCTTTTTTCTTTCCATAAACAACAATCGAAAAGAGAGAGAAAGCAAGTCGTTTGCTTATAGAACTCAATTTTTTTTAATCTAACAAACAATGAGCGGCGCCTACTTTTTGTCAGGTATTTTAAGAAGAGTTTTTTAAGATAGCATCAATCTGAAAATCAGATGATAGTTCCAACTAAAGCCCTTCAGAATTTTGTTGTTTTAGAATTTAAAGTACTAGAGAATGTTAGGAATAGATGGTCTCAAAAGGATATCGAAAACAAGGTGCTTCCAAGAAAGAGAACATGATTGCTCTGTCTCTTGCCTAAAACATCACAGTCAGTTCCAGATTGGTATCCCTACCTCCTATCCATTATCTTCTCTCGAATCCATTTTCCCATGCTATCAGAGCCATCATTCTAAAAACTCAATCTTAGCATTTCACTTCCTCCTCTTTTTTTCCCTTAATAATCCTCCATAGAGTCCAAACTTCTTATCATGGATTCCCAAGCCTTCATCTGATTCTGACCCCTCTTTCCAATCTCATCCCCTCCTCTGCAAAGGCTAGAATATCTCCCCAAGCTACAAACTAGAAGACATTTGAAAAATGCTATTAATTTTGTTATAACTTCATATTGTCTGTGGCAGTAGCTTTTTCCCAAAAACAGTCTTGTCAAAGCTTTTTACCAGAAACAGTCTTGTCAAAACTCCAAAGGAACCAATGATTGGACTCTGATTCAAAATATGGCCTTTAAATTAAGAAGTATCCTCATTACTATGAGCAGTGAGATTTTTTAAGAAAGCTACTTAGAATATTATCTTTGACACAATGAGGAGATTCTGGTCAGGATTTTAATAAACATCATAAAATCTGCTGAGAATAAGTAGTGACCACAAACCCTACTATACTATTCTCCTAAGTTGGGATAATTTAATGGTTCAAAATAGACCCTGGGGTTTTGCACTGCCATTGTTCTTGCTGAATGGTCCACTTATTTTGGGGGACAATCACAAATAAATTTGCTAGGTAGGTAATCTGGCTTGGGCTCAGAAAAAGGAGATGAGAGGATGCTACTTTCCTTCCCGGGATGCCTGCCACTTGGTCTGGACACCCTTGCTGCTCTGTGCAAGACCTGTGCACCACACACCAGCTTCTTTCTTTTTCTCCCTCCCTCCCACCCGCCCAACATGATTCACACTTTCTCAATTCCCCACTCCCAACTAGAAGTTGATTGGATTATTGGTCCAGAGTGTTCCCCTTTTTACATCCATATCCTTTGCCATGTCATTTTGTAATGCCCTCCCACCATGTTTAAAATATACTTTCTTACTCCTTTGATACTGACATTGCTTTGGCTAATGAATGTTAGTGGATGTGACATGAGCAGAGACCATAAATGTGCCTTCATAGTTTGGCTTGTGCTTTTGTGCTCCAGTGATTTGCCATGAGAAAAATAACAGCCCCGGGTAGTTCCTGGTCCAAGGAAAATGAAAAAATTAGGGGCGCTAGCAGATATAATGCACTGATCTCAGCCAAATCCAGCAGAGCCATAGCCAAACCACAGTCCTGTAAGCACAATATATAAATGTCTGTCTTTGCAGGACACTGGGTTTTTGAGATTGTTTGTTACTCAGAATTGTTGTGCTTAGAACTGAATACCTAATAAACCAATTTATTCACCAAGGCAATAATGTTTAATATTACCCCTCCCCCTCCATAGGCCAGCTTTTTATCTGTGAATTGGAAATAAGAACCTAATTCAAATGGCTATAGCAAGGAATAAATGAGATAACAATTGTAAAGCCGTTAGGTAGGGGTTAGACTACAGAAAAACATAATATTTAGAAGTTTTGAGATTATTTTATTAATCCATTACTTTTCAAGTTTGTTTGTATTTTTAGATGTTTTCCCCAAACAAGATGGTTGAATTTAGAAGTACAGCTTCTAGTTGAGGTCTCCTAGGTACTCTCTGCCCACTAAGCCACAATATCTGTTTGGGAAGGGGCAAAGCATAGAAAAATTTAGGGGTGGATAGCTGAAAGAGGGGAGAGAAAACAGAAGAGCATATACTTAGAAAATCTGGGAGGCAAATATATTTGGGAGAACAAGCATTCAGGCTAAACAGTTTCCAATAAGATAAGTAGCTTCACTAAAGTCCTATCATTTTAACCCTCCTTACTTACATAGCAGAGATAAGCTTTAATAAGCTCTTCCTAGCATTAAGCATTTGCTACCAACAAAGCCTCTGGCCTAATTCACAACTCTTCGAAGTTGACCTTTGAAAGAAGCATTACTATATCCTGGAAACACAAAGGGACTCCATCAGAATTATCAGTGATTCCTCCAGGTCCCTTCCTAAAGGAATCTATATATAATTTCACTAAATTCTGACTAAATGTGACTGTCAAAACCAAAATGCTTCCCATAGGATTCTTACCCTTTTCTTTTTCTAAATACTTTATGGGATTTGAACAAAACCACTTTACGCTCAGTTGCACAATAGTTTTACCTACAGTGCTTTAAAATAGGACAGCACTTCAACCCAGTGGAATGAATTTCTAAATTTGAACTTGGAAACACTGTGTCAAGTAAATAGTGGAGAGAGATTTGAGGAAGAGAGGAAGCTTTACAAGGCCTAGCACATCACAGCAAGTAACTATCCCCTTATTTTCATCTCCTGACCAAGCCAATCACGGTGACTGAATCAGGATAAAAGTGCAGAAGGATTTCAATTTGTTTCTGAAGAATCTGAAAAGTATGCTGTAATTCTTTCTCTTAGAAAAATAATAGATCAAACATGAGTAGTTTTCATCATCCTTTGGGCATCAAGGTTCTGAGTCCTGCCTACATGTATGTGTATTCTGAAGGAATCTAATGTCTTCTTTATAAAAATAACGACATTTATTGGGCACCTACTATGTACTCTGCTAGGAGATTTACAATATTATAAAATAGGTACAGGGCCAGCTTCATGAGCACATGACAAGTGCAATCACATAAAAAGCCTTGCTCTGAGAAGGGTCTGCACTTGCTTAAAAGCATCTTGAAATTTTTAATAATTTTATCTTTGAGCATGTGTTGTTTGTTTGTTTTAAGCATGTTTTTTTAATTTATTTATTTTAATTAGTTTCAAGTATACAGTATATTGGTTTGACATCTGTATAGTTCGTAAAACATTCCCCCCAATTGCTCCCTCCCTCCCCTGACCCTCCACCTAGACAACGTATTAATGCTAACTGCATTCCCTATGCCGTGCTCCCCATCCCCATGACTATCTATCAGCTACTGATTTATACTTCTTTAAGTCTTCACCCCATTCTCCCAGCCCCCCAAACCTCCCTCCCCTCTGTCCGACATCAAATTGTCCACTATATATGTGAGTCTATTTTTGATTAGTTTGTTCTTTTTATTCCTTAGATTCCACACATAGGTAAAATCATATAGCATTTCTCTTTCTCTTTCTGACTTAAATACCTTCTAGGTCCATCAAAGCAATATCTTTTTCCATCTCCTTTTTCATATGTAGGGGTTGTTTTCTTATCCTTTCAGCCACTCTATCTTTTGGTTGCAGCACTTAATTCTTTTATATTTAAGGTACTTATTGATAGGAATGTAGTTATTACTATTCTTTATTCTTGTTTTTGATACATGTTTTTCCTTCTTAAAGAAGTCCCTCCAACATTTCCTGTAATACTGGCTTGGTGGTGATAAATTCCTTTAGCTTTTTTTTTTCTGTCTGGGAAGCTCTTTATCTGCTCTTCAACTCTAAATGATAGCTTTGCTGGATAAACTATTCTTTGTTGTATATCCTGGGTCTTTATCCTGTTGAATATTTTTTGCCAAGCCCTTCTGTCCTGATGGTTTCTTTTTAGAAATCAGCTGCCGGTCTTATGGGTGTTCCCTCATAAGTAATTATCTGTTTTTCTCTTGCTGCTTTTAATATTCTTTCTGTGTATTTAAACTTTGGCATTTTAATTATGATGTGTCTTGGTGTGGGCCTCTTTGGATCCTTGATTTTTGGAATTCTCTGAGCTTCCTGGGGTTTTATGTCCATTTCCTTCACCAGGTTAGGGAAGCTTTCCGTCATTATGTCTTCAAACAGCTGTTCAACATCTTGATTTTCTTCAGTTACACTGATCAGACAGATATTTGGACCCTTAATAGTGTTCCATATGTTCCTTAAATTATTTTTATAGTCTTGGCATCTTATCTCTTGCCATTCTGACTGAGTGTCCTTGGCTTTCCTATCCTCTAGAGCGGGCATTTGATCCTTTTCTTTATTCACTTTGTTTATTCCTTTGTTTATTCCATGTAATATATTTCTTATCTCAGATAATATGGTCTTCATTTCAGACTGATTCCCTTTTATAATTTCCATTTCCATTTTTATGCTTTTTATCTTTTTGTTGGAGTTCTCACTGAATTTGTCTATACTTCCCAAAAGTTCATTGAGCATCTTTAAAATCAATGTTTTGAACTCTGCATCTGTTAGATTGCTTGACTCCATTATTCCTGCATCTCTGTTCTGTTCTCTCACATGGCTTCTACTGCTTTATCTTCCCATTTTTGCTGCCTTTCCGTGTCTGTTTCTATGTAGTAAACAAAACTCCTAAGTCTCCCGGTCTTATTAGTGTGGATTTGTGAAGTAGGTGTCCAGTGGCACAGTCCTGAGAGGGTTTCAGCTGCTGGCCAAATTTAGCCCAAGCCTCCGCCCCTCTGGAGACACCTGTTAAGATTCAGCAAGCAATCCACAAATGCTGTGCTTATAGCTGCCTCAAAAGGCCACACCAGAAACTGAGGCCAGCTGCCTCCAGTGTGAGTCTAGGCGGTGCTCAGCAAAGAGCACCTGACTCACTGAGGATATACCTGGATGTGGCTTGGGTGGGGCCCCGAGCTGGGAGAGGCAGAGTTTCAGGGAATCTGAGCAGAGCAACCTCTGTTATCCAGTTTGATGGTGTCACGGCTGTGGTGTCATTGTGTCCGGCACACTAGTGGGAGGAGGGCTCAATAGGGAATAATGGATCCCACCGACACTTCTGTGCAGAGTGAGATTCTCCTTGGTCCTCACTCCTATACTATCTCCCTATAAGTCTCTGGTGCCCCCTGTGCGCAGCCTAATCGGCACTGATGCTCAGAGTCAGCGGGTCCATAACTGAGAAAATCCACTCACAGACACAGCCCCTTTAAGAAGCTTCCGCTGCTGCCGCAGCCTCTGTCTCACTCAGCCACTCAAGACCGGGCATCCCCACGACCTCGCCCCGTCTTACCTTCTGCCAGTGCACGGTGCTTTCTGGGATTTCTCCTTAGTTGTATGGCTTGTTCATCTAGGTCCCAGGTGATTTTTCTTTGCTGTTTGCTACTTGTTTCCATCACAACTTTGATTTAGTCGCCAGAGAGATGAACAGAGCCTCTATCATCTACACCATTTTTTCTCTCTCTCTTCAACATGTGTTTTATAAGTTCAATGGGACAATGGTGCATGTATATGAGCAGAGTAAATACATGCAAGTGTTAGTTGTAACTTGCCGCTCCATTTTTATGTAGCCTTCATGGCCTCTATACCATGCCTATTTCACCTTGAGTTTCACTAAAATCCAATGCACATTGGATCCACCGGAATTCTGTGTTGTGTTGTATACCAAAGATTAAGGGTAAAGTTAAGAAGGCTGTTTTAAGAAATGTCTAGCATTTTTTTCCACTAATCTATGATCTGGTTTATCAGCTTAGCAGATCCACAGACTTGAGATCATCAATTCAAATATAAGTTTATTACGCTCAGTTGTCAAATAAAAACCTTAAACTTTCTCTCAAACTCTTTTTTCTAAATCCTACATATTGAGTCACATGGAAATATTTCATTTAATTTTGTGCGTATGTCATAATTACCAATTGGATGATCTAAGGAATCATGTCGATATGTTGATACGACCATAAACCAAATTTTTCTAATACCTTTTGCCCAATTCATCTTTTTGCCTGATACCTCATAAATATCCTGTTGTCCATAAGATCTTGAGCTTCTAACAACATCCCTTCTGGCTTCAATAGGAATTCTCCTAGATTCACAGCAACAGGTTCTAAGCCCTTTCTCTCTCACCTTTCCTAGTAGCATTTACAAAGTCTGAGTCAGCAAGAATATAGACTAAGAGTTAAGGGATCATAATTCTTTGCTACCTATAAATAGTCAGTGAGAGAGTTATCTTTTTACCACACCTGCAAGGGGAACTATGTTTCTAAAGCTAGAAAATACAAATTAGGATAAAGGTCTTTCCTTTTATCTACATTAAATAGAAGTCACCATTCATATATTTGAGGTATTTTGTTCTTACATATACAAACATATTCACTTTTTCTCCACAGAATTGTGGAGCTGCTGCCAGAGCTAGAAATATGAAATATTTGTGTCAAAAATTTTATCACAGTAACTCTTCCTTTGAGATTTTCAGAGAACTGAATATATTTCATAGCTATTTTCAGACATAGAATACAAATACTGTTGTCAAGAAAATTTCCTCTAAGAATGACTCAGCAAAGATGTTACTGTCAGAAAAACAATAAATTCTTCAATGATAATTTCTATAATACATTTCTAAAAGAATAGGAATAACACTACATAAATATTCTTATTTGAACAACTTGAGAAGACATGCATAAACATAAACCATATTTATAGTTTTAAATTGTACTATGTAAGGTCTTGAAAAATGTTTGTTATGACTTTTTTAAATCCATGAAGTCACTGCTAGCCAAAGAACAAAGTGAAAAGTGGAGGATGTAAAGAAACACAACCAGGGACTTTTAGACCAAGTATATCATCATAAAATGTTTTTAAATAAGAGAGAAATTATGATTTTTCTTATACCAAAAAATTCTCATCTGGTATCCACCCTCAAGAGGGGGAAAAATAGTGAGCCTATTATATAAGAAGAAGCTAAAAGCAAATAGTATTCTTATTTAGAAGATCGAGCCTGAAAAATAATATGATTTTAATTTAAAGAAGCATAAGTTACATAAATATAATGTAATAAATATGGTATTTGTGATATTGTGACATCAATACTGTGATAGCCAGCCTCCCAAGATTGCCTCAATAATCATTGCCTCCTGGTACTCCTCTGTCCTTAGGTAGCCAGCCTTCTCCCACATTGAATCACGGCTAACCCATATAACAAACACTGCAAAAATAAAACACATTACTGCTTCAGCCTTGTTCTGGCTTAGATCACCAGCTACCATGTCATGAAGACACTCAAGCAGCCCGTTAAGAAGCCTATTTGAGGAGAAACTAAGGCCCATCACCATTAGCCAGGACAAATTTGCCAGCCACATAAGCGAACCATTTTGTTTTCTTTTTTTCTTTGTTTTATTTTGTTTTGTTTTGTTTTAAAACATTTAAAAAAAAAAAAAAAGCGAATCACTTTAGACGCAAATCTTCCAGCATTGACCACATCTTCATATGACTACAACCCTAGCTTACATCTTGACTACAATCTCATGAGAGACCTCCAAGCTAGAATCATCTAGCTAAGTTGCTACTAAATTTCTGACCCTCAGAAACCATAAAATAATAAATGTTTATTGCTTAAAGAGCCAAAGTTTTTAAGTAATTTGTTATGCAGCAATAGATAACTAATAAACTGGCCCCGTCACCCTGATAGATAATTGTCCTGACACAGGACATCTACATCTTGGTGAGATCAGAAGAAATTGATTCTTTGCTTTACAAATTAGCAAACTCAATTTTATCAGGTTCCTCAAAAAATATGAGTCCCTAGGAGATCAATCATGCCCACTAAATATCAAACTCACAACAGTGTTACTCTTAACCCAAAATGCCAATTTAATAATTTACAATAGGAAGTGGACCAGCCATTGTTCAGAATGTTAGGTACACTTTCAAGAGACTGAATTAAAATCCAATGATTGTTTTATGAGGGTAAAACTAGAAAAATATCATTAGATATTCTTCAAGAATATGCCCACAAACTATGGGAGTTGAATTTTTAAATCTTTTCTTTTTTCTAGAATATTTCTTTTAAAAGAACTAGTCACTAAAACTAAAACATCCTTTAAGCTTACAAGCATAATAAGTTACAGGAGTCTTTAAAGTAATCAATAATAGAACTACAGCAGTTACTAAAGAACTAAGAAACACTGGAGTATAGCCATAAGCTTTCAGGGAGAGCATTTATACTCTCCCATAAAACATCTCTTCATTTTACAATAGAAATGCCCTGTTGATCTGCCCCAGCCACACCACCATGTTTCTGGTGCTGCTGGAACTCAACTGCAAATGCCTCTGAATGCCTCTCCTCCATTTAAATATAAAACCAGCTCAGGTAGACCTAACCAAGAAAGTTTCTTTTCCTTTGCTTTTCATTTATTTCCTCATCCTCCTCCCCTAAATTTTTAGCTGAGCTCCTTTTTCCTCCAGGGAGCTAACTCACTTAATGTCTGATAATCTATTTAATGTATTATCCTTCCCAGTGGGCTTGCATTTTTACCAGGTAAAAGGCCTATCCAGCCATATTTCAGGCTTCAGGTCCTCTGATAAGGTCACGATTTTTAAGCTTCAGTTTGTATAAGAATCATTAAGAACTTTTAAAAATGTAATTCCCTGGCCTCACTCCTACAGATTTTTAATCCATAAATCTAAGGAAGGGCCTAGAAGCCAGCATTTATAACAAAAAATCTCCACCCCCTGTGATGCTTATGGATGTGATCTGAAGACTGCTTTTAGAGGAAATATAAAGAAAGATATTTTGGGACTAAGGAAATCTCAGTTATCAGAAACCACCAACAGCAATAGTTTCCTTCCTCTTTCTTCAATCAGTATTACCACCTTCTACTTGCAATTATGGTTATTTCATTTCCTAACTCTTTGGAATTATCCTGTGCTCATTCTGCAAATCCAGACCCACAAGCATCTATTTTCTCAATAGGTATGCAAATTGCATCTTGGTTCAGATGGACTCCATGTTAAAGTCAGCTTCTTGCTCTCAAGCTATGAGAGTTATGTTAGTGACATAATTGATCCACATGAATGATTGCCAGCTTAAGGCTTTTTCCTATTCTGACCTTTCAGCATTTGCCTGCCCTCTCATATTTCCCGGCTAGATAAGTTGTCAATCTCTGATGACCATAGACCCCAATCTGCCAAGCCAGGTCTTTGACATGGACCCTCCTGAGGCCCTGCTTTTCCAGGGGTGGTTAACAGACCACTCACACCTTCTAAAATCTGGATACTTAGGGATGGAATCCAAAAACACATGTTGAATAAGTTCCCCAGTCATACTCCATATAAGAATCATTGGTATTTAGCAATTTCTCAAAATTGCCTAATGAGAAAAAGCATCTAGTTTCCTAGACCTAAACTCCAGTGATTCTGACTGGGGATGAGATGGGCTTTATTTTTGACAAGTGTTCCAGGTAATTCTAATAATCGGGCAAATTGGGACACCCTGGGCTAAAGTAATGATTTAAGACTTTAACACTAAGTTATCTTCTGAGTTAATTTTACATTAGGTCGAACATGAAAACTAGAAGCATTAAGCTGGCCAGTATTAGAGAAGTAATCCTCAGAAGATAACAAGTAGCTTAATGAGGAGTCTTGAACTTACATTGCATCTCTCACATGCAAATATTTTAAATGTTAATAAAGGAATTTTTAAACAGTACTTGAGTCTTTAAAAACTCATGTTGCAAGAGTGAGATTTATCAATTCCCCTTTAAAAGATAAATTATTTCAAGTCTTTAAAGCATGTTTTAAATTTAGCCTTGCAAAAAGCATTTAAATGGGAAAAATATTGAGTATATGTACTATATTATTCCTATGTTATATTTATTATATAAATAATATATTTATATTTTATTAATATACTATATAAATAATACATAATATAAGATTATTTAAACTATTCATCTCTGAAACACTATTCTAAATACACAACTGCTACTAAAGAGTTTTGTCTTTTCATTCAATAAAAGTTTATTGATTCCTGTTTACCAGGCACTGTTCCAGATGACAGTTAGGCTTATTCAACACAAATTCCTTGCCCTCGTGGAGCTTACACTTGTCATATTATCATGAAGACAATAAATGATGTAATGTTAGCTAGTGATAAATACTAGGAAGAAATCCAGAATAAGGGGATAGAGAGTGAAAAAAAGAAGGGAAGTACCACATTTGACAAAGAGGTCGGGAATGGTTCCTCTAAGAAGTAAAAGAAACAAGGGGACAAGACATACCTGGGGGAAAAGCATCCCAGCTAGAACAGCAAGAGCAAAGGCACTGGTGCAGTAAGGAAGCCAATATGACCAAATGCCTAGATTTACCATTCAGAGATCCTTCATTAAACCACACTGCCTCTAAGTCATCAGGGCTGTCCCAAGGGTCTTTATGCCATATACAGTGTCTAAATTTGAAGGTGACTGTTAAATCCAGAAGTCATCATGCTGCCCCCGTTGGAATAGAACTTGTGCCCCTCACATATACAACATTGATCCAGAATCTCAGCATATTGTAATAGAAACAGGTTTACTTTGGGGATCAGGAGACTTGAAGCTTATTTTTAAATAAATGTAAGTGCCTGGATCTCTGATATCATTCCAATAGATCTCTCCTAAATCTCCAAATATCTTTGGAATTTAATTTTAGTTGTACAAACCATTGAGTCCCTAAAATAAACAGTGAGAATGGGAAGAGAAGTTCAAATTTTGGATAATAAGATCAGTCATCTGATGTACTTCCTTTAATAAAATGTTTAAAAATAATAAAATTACAAAAGATTCTCACTTCTGAAATGGCATTCTATTACAGAATGGTTAAACTATTCAGGAGTATAGCTAGAAGTTGGAAATGGAAAACGCTGCCAGTATCCAGTTTTGCATATAATTCTGAAGGATTCCCCTCTTTCGTAGTCAATCTTAGAGAGATAAACTAGTGATTTATCGAGGAACTAGTAATGTTTACAGGCTTCATCTGAGACAGCAAAGAGTAATGAAAAAAGCACTTGGATTTGGCCAACATAAGAACTGAGTTCAAATCCTGACTGTCGTTTACCAGCTGTGCTACTGTGCATATGACATAATATTTCTGCCTCAACCATAAAGGTAAGATAACAGTTCTTGCCCATTTCTACCACAAAAAGTTATTCTGAAATGTTTTTAAAATGAGGGATAAATTACCTACGAAAATGCTAAATAAACTACAAACTGCTATGCAAATATAAAGTATTATTTTTCCAACTCTGCCTTATTCAATAGCATAAATAATTTTCCTTATGCCAAAAAAACTTTTTACTTTACAAAATAGTTTTACCCACCTTCTTTCCTTCTTATGTTCTGTTGTGCCAATCAAAGCTTTTTCACCAAAGTGTCTGCCAAGTTCAGAAATTTTGGGGTCCATCTGGCCTTTGACATACCCAGTGCTAATGCGAACTATTGGTACAGGGACTAGAAGGATTGGAATGCACAAGACTCTCACAATGGTCAAGTCCCTGAAACATTCTCCGTTCCTAGCCTGTGACCAGCCTTGGGCCCAGAGTGCTGCTGCTACATCTTCTTCTCACTCACTGTACTAGTTTCCTATTGCTGCTGTAACAAATTGCCACAAACTAAGTGGCTTAGAACAGCACAAATGTATTCTCTTACAGTCTGGAGATTAGAAGTCCTAAATGAATCTTACTGAGTGTGCTAAGTGGGCAAGGTGGCAGCAGGGCTGCGTTACTTGTGAGGGAAGAATCTGTTTCCTTATCTTTTCCAGCATCTAGTGGACATCTGCATTTCTTGGTTCATGGCGCCCGCATACATCTGCAAAGGAACATAGCATCTTCAAATCTCTCTCTTCAGGGGCCATTATTCTGTCCATCACACTTATTCTGTCTACTCTATTTTTTGAGTAGTTCAACTGCAAAGGATGAACCTGTCTGCCTAGATACCCACTATTTTGCTCCCAACCAAAAAAAAAAAAAAAAAATGGATACAGACGCCTTTCAATTTAAAGGTTTGTATTGCTAATCACTGTGGAAGAGTTAATAGAGGCAATAAAAGTACTAAATGAGGGACACTATAAAGGTCCAGGAAAACTTACAAGGTTAAAGACAAACCATAGTGGATAAGAGCTTCTACTTTAGCATCTATAGGACCTTAGTTAGAGACCCAGTTACCAACTTTGAATTACAATGTCTCAATTTTTTCTTGTTGGTGTTACCAAAGTCAGATTGTGGATCTGTTTCAGTTCAAATCAGCCTCCTCTGGAAGGGGAGAATTGGACAGTTTTAACTCCAGGATTAAAAAGACACAGCAAGAATGTGTGGCAAGAGACTATAATGTCCAGTTTGGAGCACATGCTCTGGAACCAGGCTGCCTGGCCAACTACTTAAATTCTCGGTGTATGTAAAGCACTTAGAACAGTACCAAGTACACAGGACAAGTTATGAAAGTAAATATTGGTTTTGCTATGATGATGGGGGTTTCCATATGGCCATGTAAGAAATGGTCTAAGAGAAAGCTAGACTTTGTTCTATTAACATATAAACATAGAATAGAGAAAATTACAATGTGAATGACAGTGAAAGCATTAGCTAAATGTGAGTGCTTACTATGTGCCAAGCACCTTGCTAGGCAATTTATATGCTGTCATTTAATTCTCACAATAACCCTATAAAATAGGTTCTATTATAGTTACCGTTTAACTGTGAGGTTTTTATAATCTTTTTTCTCATCTTCTTACCTCAGAGAGTGTTGTTTCTTACCTCCTTGGCTTTGCTCACAGATACTCCCCCACTAATCCTCACCACTCTATCCTACACATAACCTTTGCCTTACCTCTCTCCATGCCCACCCAAGCCGGATTACGAATACTTCCTCTTTTCTCCCATGAAATACTGTTCATATCATTATCATCACATATACAAAATTCTCTTTTATGTATATTCCTCCCCATTACGCTGTAACCTCTTCAGAGACAGGGCCACCTCTTCTTAACAGTTATAATCTAGCCTCTTACATAATAACTGGCACAAAATAAGTGTTTAAGAAAGGAAGAAAATACTAAAAGATTAGATGAAGGAAATCATCAGAGAAGCATATAAAACATACAAAGATATATCATATGGGGATATCCATATCACAAATTGGAACAAAATATCCAGCAATAAGGATAGGTTAAATACATTCTATCTCCTCCATAATTTCTCTTCCATGATTTCCAAGATATTTAAAGCGGAAGAGTACTATATTAAACAAGCAGGATACAAAGTTACATAAATAATATTATTGTAATTGTGTTTTAAAAATAACCATATGAGCATATGGTTCCATAGTGTAGCGGTTAGCACATCTGCTTTACACACAGAAGGCCCTGGGTTCAAGCCCCAGTGGAGCCATGGTCCATGGTCTATGGCCATGCCACCCTGAACAAGCTCGATGTCTGATCTCGAAAGTTAAGCAGGGTTGGGTCTGGTTAGTACTTGGATGGGAGACTACCTAGGAAGACCAGGTGCTATAGGCATAAATAATAATAATAATAAATAATAAATAAATAAGTAAAAATAAATTAAAAAATGAAAATAACCGTGAGAATAGAAAATATACTATAAGTAAAAATATCAACAGTAGTTGTATGTGGATGGTAAAGTGTGGGTAATTTTATTTTCTTCTAAAATTAATTTAGTTTTTGAATTTTCTAATGAAAATCAGATTATTTTTATAAATATTTTTGTGCAATACACATTCATTTGTTTAACTTTTAATTATGAAAAATTTCAAACACAAAGTAGAGAAAATAGAATAGTAAATCTCTATGACTTCGACAACCATCTTCAGCTATTATCAACATTCTGCCTGTCTTGTTTCTTTTCTCCTATCCCACCTCCATTTTGTGGGGTATGAAGAAATTTAAAGCCAATTTCAGATTATTATTTCACCATAAATATTTCAGAATAGATCTCTAACAGAGAAAAATATATATGTATATGTACATATATATATTCCCAATATCATTATAATGGTAGGACAATTTCTTAATTTTATCTAATACTAAGTTTATGTTCTGTTTTCCCCAATTATTACCTCCTAAAATCCCAAAACAAACTCATAACAATTAGTTTGTTCAAATCAGAATCTAGATAGAGTGGTAAGGTCCATACATCATATTTAATTGATATGTGACTCGAGTCTCTCCCTTTTTTTATTTTTTTTAACCTACCTCTCCCCTGGCAACTACTTTTCTACTCTATTTCTATATTTTGACTTCCTTTTTTTTTTTTTTTTAGATTCCACATATAAGTGATATCATGCAATATTTGTCTTTCTCTGTCTGGCTTATTTCATTTAGTATAATAGCCTCAGGGTTCATTCACATTGTCATAAATGAAAGGATGGCCTCCTTTAGCACATTGGGGGTGTGTGTATGTATTTGTATATATATGCATAGCACATCTCTCACGTTCATTTTTTTGAAAATTAGAAAATTCAGATGAGTAAAAATAAAAGATTTAAACACATAATCCCACAATAGGTAGATAGATACATAGATACATAAATTGATGTATATAATGTTTTATTTAATGGGCTAAACCTGATAGGGTACAATCAAGAAACATCTTTTTTTATTTTTTATTTTTTATTTTTTGCTGCCTACTTCAGATTGGATCTGTCAACTCTCTCTTCCCCTCCCCTTGACCAGTGGATTCCATTGCTTTGCAAGTCACTTTCAGCTGTAAGAACAATTTATCCTCTCCCCCATTTCAAAATTGATCCAAGGATTTGAGACCTACAGGGGCAGGAGTCAGAGGAAGGAAACCGTTTTGTTCTTTCACATTCCTTGCTTTACCTCCTCCCTTCTTCTTCTGGCTCAGACAGGAAGTTGGGTTCAACCAGCAAAAGGGATGAGAAGAAAAGTATTTTTCTTCAGCTGATGCCCAATATCAATTACTCTCTGCCACAACAGGCAATCAAATTCTAATTCTCTCTCATGGAGTGAAGAGCATTATTTTCATACCTCTTTAGAGACACCTGCGCACCTCCAGGAGCACCTCCACCTGTACCATCCCCTAACACCAACGATGTTCTCTAGGATACAAACACTCCCCTCAGTGTCTGCCTTTTGGTGGTTCACACACAGCTTCGTTCTACTGGAACCCCTCCCCAGAGCAAGCAGCCCTTTTGGGTGAGACATTTTATAAAGACCATTAACACCCTCCTCAATGTCTACTTGGCTCAAAGAACTCACAAATCTTTGTCCCCACATATTCTCATTGCTGCCTTATCTCAGGCAGCCTCCCAAAGTCAGAAATATCCAAATGAGAGTCAGTCACCAGTTTCAATATTCCTTATATTTTCCCCAAAGTCCAGGGCATGGGTATCCAATTCTCTCATAAAATCTCTCATATTCCACATCTATATATTTGTGCCATTCAGCAGACCTCTAGCAGAGCAGCAAAATGCAGGTTCCCCTTTTTACAAATGCTCCCTCCAATCTCATTGAGGGATCCTCTTATGGCTCCCTCCATTTGGCTTGTAAAGAAAACTCAAAGACCCATTTACTACAGGCTCCCTTCAAAGAATCCTCCTAATAATTACCTAGGCTTTACTTAAATAAGCTGATGATGATGATGATGATGGATACTGGGTCAGTCTAGCCCAATATCTTATAGCAAGTCCTCTGGCACATCATTTAGCACCTCTTTTGAAAATGTAGCTGGACTTATTGTCCATTGTCTTCAGCTTTCAGGATTTAGCCAGAATTTTATGGCAACAGAAAAGTATCATTTCACCAGTTATGTACATATACTTTGACAGAAATGGAATTTTATGTATACATTAATAAGCATTATGTCTCAAAATGTATTGCTGATCTATTATATCCTTGGTATATTAAGAGAAATAAAAAGATGAATATGATAAAAATCTCCATCCTTTAGAAAGCCTGCAATTCAGCAGAGAAGATAAGACATATAAATAAATAACTGTAATAAAAAGCATTACAAATACCATAAAAGTGACAAAAACAAAGCATTATAGGTGATACAGAAATGGAAGATTGCTTCCAGTGTGTAGTATATAGGAATATTTCTCAGGAGAAGTTAAATTTCAGCCAGATTCTGAAGTATTGGTAAGATCTCAACAGTGTGAAATGGAGGTGAGAGAATGCATATTCCAGAGACAAGAATTGCATGAGTAAAGGTGCAGAGACTAAAAAGCCTAACATTTCTTCAGGGAATACTGAGTAGTCCAATTTTCTGGGGACTACATTATTGTGGAGGAGAATTGTGAAAATGTCTTGGGGCTACATCATAAGGGGTAGCTAGAGAATTTGGACTGTTCATTTGACAGTAGGAAGGCACTGGAGAATTGCGAGTTAGAAAGAGACACCAAGCTGTGCAAGGGCTTGAGGCAAGCAGGAAAGGATCATGGAATCATATGTGATAATCTCTGCCTGAGCTAGAATTGTGGCAGGCGGAATGCAAAGAAATGCACACTGATTCAGGTGACAATCCATAACCTTTCAAGCATTCAGTCCATCAATCACTCTGATAACAGCAGTAAAGCCTTGCTGGAGAGACTTTGGCTTGACTGTTCGCTGGTAATGAAGGATCTGCACTGAGAATACGAATTCTCACTTTGTATCCCGCTCAAGGCCAGGGTAATGCATTTTCAAAGAGGCTGTCTGGTGTTAAGGGTCCAGGCTGAAGTCATGGAAATAAACAAAGTTAACTAACTCATAAGGGAATCAAATTCTCCAACGGAGACAAAGGGTCACAGGCACATGTCAGGAAGGTTAAATGCCAGGACAGAGGAAAGGGATGGCAAGTTGACTAACAACTTCTTCAACCTGCCCCTGTGATGGCATTTCCTATAACAGGAAAACATTTAAGTGCAGATGGTAAGTAATGATCTGTGCTAATTGAGAAATAATAAATGTTACTTATGTATTGTGAATATTTAGACTTGTGGTACTAATTTGAAGTGCTATATAGCACTCAATTTCTGTACCAGCTGCCCTAATAATGTGTCAGTCGTGACTAAGAATCCTTCATGTTATAGGCTGTCTTTATTGTTGTAATCATTAAAATGTCAAGTTTAATGGACACTATGATTTTGCAGCACCCTCAACCTGATCCAGCACCCTGTAACCACTTTGATCTTTTGCAAATTTTACTTTGATGCCAGATATAATTAGTGATCAAATGTTTCAAGATTGGGTCAAAGGGGAAATAATGATAGGAGAAGAAGCTATCATTGGCAAATGAAGGTCATCTTTATAGGCACAGGAACACCAGTTGTGCATGTATAGCAGAAAAACCTATGAGCTTCTTTGATGGTACTATACTGCCATCTGGAGGGATAGCAAATTCCCATAACATGAGCATGGTTAAAACTGTTAAAACTGAAAAATCTAATACAAATGCAAGTGCAATTAAGGTAAAACAGAAAATGTGTGAAAATCTAGAATAATCTTTCCAAAGAACTCCTGCCTCAACAGGAAATAGAAATGGCTCTGAATCAAAAATAAAGGTAAGGACAGTTTGCAAGGTATACATTTTCCCAGAAATTTGAAATATAAGGGGGAGTAAATTAACAACGGAACTTGAAGCAGTGTGAAGGTCAATATATAAACAAGTAAAAAGAAATTGGAGAAGGAAGGCAAGCACTATTAATGACTTGAATAGCAAAAGATAGTCCAAAAGATCAAGTGAGGAGGGAGAGAGAATGGGGACATGTTGGTTAAAGGATACAAACTTTCAATTATAAGAGGAATGAGTTCTGAGACCTAACATACTGTATGGTGACTATAGTTAATAACATAGTATTGTATACTTATAATTTCCTGAGAAAGTAGATCTTAAGTGTTTTTACCACACACACAAAAAAAGTAGTAAATATGTAAAGTAATAGACATGTTAATTAGCTTGATCATGGTAATCGTTTCACCATACATATATATATAAACATCACATTATATTCCTGAAATACATACAATTTTTGTCAATCATACCTCAATAAAGCTAGAAAATAATATATGATCTGTTAGGCTAGATCAGTTCACTTCCTCAGGCAAAAATTAGGGCACCCTTCACAACTTCTCTTGTCATTTTAAATAATATCATTGTTACTCTCCTATAGCAGATGCCTCTGAATCCTAGTCACATTCCCTCAGCCTACCCCTAATCTCAGCAGCAACTTTGGAGGACAGTTCTGGGTGAGCTTAGACTTACCCAGGAGTGACTGGACTAATAGAATGATGGAACATCCTATTAAAGGTCAGCTGAGGCACCAGTTCAGAATTGATTCTCTGCAAGACAGGGGTACTGTCCTCCAGGGCTCATTACATGCAAGTCAACCAATGACTGATATAGAGCTCTAAGACCCAATAGCTGAATACATGAGTACAGAACTGAGAGGTGAATGTTATATTGGCCCATCTCTCCTTCACTCTTAGTGACTGTGCACAGAATGCTTGCTTTCCTTCTCAACACCTTGGGTTCTCTGACTAGATATCTTGGTTCTCAGGGGGTTTTATTTCCACCAGGGGGCATGGCAAAGACTGCATTGAATCTGAAACTCCAAACAGTGACTTGATCACTTTGGGATTCTTATGCCAGTGGCTCAGCAGACAACAAAAAATATTACTATTTTGCAAAAGCAGTGAGCTCTGATTATCACCAGAAACCAAGATTGCTGCTACATAATTGGGGCATGGAGAGGTATATTGGTACACAAGATAGCAACTTGTGTCTTCTGGTACTTTCATGTCTAACTATAACAGCAAACGGGCGATGGTAGCAACCAATACCTAATAAAAGCAAGACAATCAAGAGTTCAGACCCCTCAAGGATGAGAGTCTGTCTGGATTACCCAGCCAGACACACAGACTACACTCAACAAAGTGTTAAGAGAAATCTAGAATGGGTGGTAGAGGAGAGGAAAAAATATCAGTCGGGGCCTTGTGACCCACTGTAACAGCCGGGACTAAACCATGTTCTTTTAACCAATTATATCAAGTCTTACACAGATATTGAGGCAAGCCATCTCCTTAAAGACTCAGTGAAAAGTGGATTTAACATGGGGTACATGTGAATATAAGATATATGAGGGGTGGAAAACAGTAAATGCCTCCAGTGTGTCTACATCTCATCCTCAAGGCCCACCTCTAATTTCCACCACAACTGTGGTGGGTAGACAGCTTTGCGTGACCTCAGAGTCTCCTCTAGCCTCACTGCTTGCCAGTTCAAGCAAACACCACATTTCTTCCTCTTGCTTCCAAGAATGACCTCCTGAATAAACTACCTGCATCCAAGTCCCAGTCTCTGGCTCTACTTTCTGAGGAAAGCAGATTGTAATAAGCATTTCTCTTCTTCCATCCGCACTGCCTTTGTGCTACCATTGCTGCTGCTGCTGCTGCTGCTGCTGCTGCTACTGCTTTTACTTCATCTACCCCGATCCTGTTGCCATCAGTGTCCTTCACTCCATCTCTCACTTCCCATCTCCCCTACTCCAAAAGCAAACCTCAGAAGACTAGCAGTTCTTCTGTCCTTTGAAGGCCTGTGTATAGGCTACCAGACCTCCACAAACGAATCACTTACTTGGGGTTCTTTTTAAATAAAGACTTTATATGAAGGCTCTCCAGTCTGCCAACATTTTCAAATACAGAATATTTACCAGAGGACTGTCAGGATCTTAAAAACTGTTATTTCTTTTTCCCATCCCAAAGGATTCATTAATCGAGGAATAATCAGGAGATATAGAGTATTACTATCAAACCTGGCCTGCTGTGCTGATGATTGATGATTTTTCTGTCATCGGTGAACAGGTGAGGAGGTTTATAGTCCCAATGCTCCCCATCTCATCTCTATACCTTCTGCTCCCCAAATGATTCTGTATACTCCCAGGGTAAAGGTGGAGAAAGATAAGAAAAATATACTCTATTCCTTTCCCTAAATGCCCGGTAAATGTGTTTCAGCCCAGACCTATTTATGCATCTTATAATGGAGCTGGGACTGATGCTAGGCTCTGGGGAAAGTCTCTTACCCTGTAACCAACTGGTTGTGTTTCACCAGACAGACACTGTATAAAGTTCCCAGGGGAAAGACTAAATATTTAGTGCAATATACAAGCCCATCAGTAGTCGTTCATGAAAGAATAGTAGTTAGGTGGTAAGAGAGGGAGGCAGAGAGGGTAGGGGAGAGAAAAGAGAACAACAAAAAAAAAACAGCCATTATGTGGTGTGCTGAAGTCCTCACTGTTACAAGCCCCTAAAGAGATTCTTCTCACCCTGAGAAAGTACTTCTCTCCCCTAGCAAGACCAGCTCCCTTTTCACTCCGGCTTTTGTCTCAGTCAAACCTATTCTGACCCCAAAATGAACTCTTTTTCTTGCCAAACCCAGCCAGGGCTCCATGCCAGAAATACCATCTGCTGCAGCTGGGCTGCCACAATTTAAGCCAGCTGCTACATATCACACAAAAGCCAATCTTCCTACACAGCACTTTTGACTCTAAATTCCAGGCTCTCTGTTTATACTCACTCATCCCTACAGTGAACAGCAATATTTAGGAATGCAAGGTGAAGTTGGGATGACATTAGGCTGGTATTAAGCTCAGATCCTGCCCTATCACTCACCTCTCTTGCCTACACATTTTCCAACCAGGAGAGCTATAGTTAAGAAAAAGTAACAAATAAGGAAATAACCACTTTAACAGCCAAGCCAGTACCCAATAACTCTCAGTGCTGAGGTCTGACAGAAAAGGGATTGAAGAATGTGGCTTAGTCCTGAAGGCTTAAATGGGGCTTCCTGTCTGCTTCGCCCAAATGGAAAATAGCAAGGCCTAAAGAGAAAACAGACTCAGCCATTATGTAACCACCCAATTGCAGACATGAAAGGGGAGAAAAATAAAGGCAGACACTTTTGTCTAGACAGCTCAACATGACAATTCAAGATGCAAAAGAAGAAGAAGATGCCTATTCTAAAAAGATAGGACCTGCTTGGGTGTGCTTATTACATGAGGGTAGGAAGAATAAAATAGGACACCACTTATAGGTACTGACATTTAAAGCACAGTACCCTGACTATTAGTAATGCAGGGCCCAATGAATGTCCTTGTGCCATAGCCAACCAAATTATCAACTTTTCCTCCCTTGGAGAGGGAACACTAAGAAAGAGATAAACAGAATGCAGAAAATAGATTTGCACAAACACATACCTGCCACCGACAAAGACATACACATACTAGGTATCTAATTAAGCTTGGATATAAACAAAACTTAATTTCTACCAGAGCATTAGGACACCATCACAGCTAAACAGATAATTTCATAAGACACAAAACCAGTTTTATTGGCTGAATCGGAGCTAGAATTAGAGTGAGCCAAGTGTGATGCCTAGGGCCTCCTTAAATTTTGTGCCTAAGCTTTACACTTGCCTCATCCTAGTCCTGGCCCTGGACCGAATTAACATGTAGAGTGGAAAGCAATGTGATTCAGAATTGAGTGAATACAAAGAATACACAGAAATCTAGACCTAACTAACAAAGGAGACTCAGAGGAAAATGCAACAATTCAGTAGTCATTACTGGGTAAGCAGAACCCAGGTCTAAGGGAACAAGTATGCTTTGCCATGTCCCAATAATTCATGAAATATGTCTAGAGAATATTACATTTTTTAATTTTAAGTCTTTCATTGTATTTGTTATCTATCATTGCATAAAAATTACCCCAAACTTGCAGCTTAAAACAACATTTATGATCTCCCAGTTTTAATGGGTCAAGAATCTGAGCACTCCTTAGCTGGTCCTCAGGCTCAGGGTCTCTCAAAGGCTGCAATCAAGATGTCAGCTGGGGCTGAGTCATCTCAAGGCTTTACTGGGGAAGGATGCGCTTCCAAGCTCACTCGGATGGTTATTGGCAAGGTTCATTTCCTTGCTGGATATTGGTCAGAGGCTGTATTCAGTTCTCTGCTACTTGGGCCTCTCCAATATGCAGCTTGTTTCATTAAATTAAGCAAACCAAAAAAGGCAAGAAAATGACAACAAGATGGAAGTCACAGTTTTTTAAAACCCTATCTTGGAAGTGATATCCCACCACTTTTGCATATTCTATTCATTAGAAGCCAAGTCACTGGGTACAGCTTACTTACAGGGGAAAGGGGATTACACAAGGATATGAACACCAAGAGGCGGAGATCATTGGAAGCCTTTTTAGGGAGCTGTCTACTGCACCCATAAAAATAGGGGTTAAGAAAAGATGTATTTTTTTCAAATTGTAACAGGTATATCCTATACTTACCTTGTAAAATAACTCAAACAGAAATTTCCCTGCTTGAAATTTGGTGGCCCTAATAGCTGTTCATCATTTGATTAAATGCTCAATGCTAAAAAATTAAATGCTAAAGAATTAAAGATTAAATGATTAATGTCCCATGATAAATCACTGTACCACCAGAGGTCTTTATATCACACTCAGATAGCTGGGCCTGAGTAGAGTATATCTGTGTTTTTATCTCCCCACTATACCTTTTTCCACTGATGACTACATGGTTGCGATGAAATGTAATCACAGGGCCCTTTCTGACCCCTGGCTAATCACATGACCATCGTCCTTTTCACAGTGATTAGTCAAAGGAGCAGGTACAAAAGTCAAGCAGAGCCAGTTCATCCATGCCATTTGGTAGAAGGATACTGGGAGCAGAAGGTCTCTTACTTTTAAATTATGAACAATAAAAATAAAAGCTTACAGCCACCTTTCCCATCACATGAAAGGGCCTGTTGATAAAGCTGAGAGAGAAAGCTAACGATATCGTTTAAGCCCCTATAAAGCATCAAGGAACACACTTACCAGTTCCACTCTGAATTTCCCAGTTATGAGCCAATAAACCCCATTTTGTTCAAGCTTGTTGGGTTTCTGACATCTGCTTATAACCACAAGTGTCCCAACTAATACAGGCTTGTTTCCAGCTAACTATTTTTACTAATTAATATATATATTCCATCTCTGTATGATTCTCAAACCAGAAAACACAGCAGTTACCCAAAAAGCTTTATTTATTTATTTATTTATTTAACACCTACAACACCTGATATTCCTAAGTGGTCTCCCATCCAAGTACTAACCAGAGCCGACCCTGCTTAGCTTCCGAGATCAGACGAGATCAGGCACATTCAGGGTGGCATGGCTGTAGATCCAAATAGCTTTTTTTAAATATAGATTTTTAGGCCTTATCAAACCTACTGTTTTGGAATCTTTATGGTGGACTCCTTATACCTATATATATTTTTTTAATTCCACAAAATGATTTGGAAGCCTAACCAGTACAAACAACCACTAATCTATCCACAAAAGGACAAACACCAAATTATAAAATGGCTTTTTCCTAGTTGAATTGCAGACAGGGACTTTCAGTCTAGAATCCTGCAAAGGAAACAGATAGGTTTCCCTATACTGACCACCATTAAACCATGTTTCTCTCAGAAAAATCAGTGAAATATTTTTTAAAATACTTTTATAACATTCATTGATTTTTCTTACTTCTACTGATAGAAATCACTAGTGAGAAGAGTATTACAATCACGGATGTAAAAAGAATATATATACGTGTGTGTGTGTGTGTGTGTGTGTGTGTGTGTGTGTGTGTGTGTGTATTGGTTTAATGCTCCTTTAGTTCTTTATCATAAAACTAGCATAAATACCAGAATGGGCAGTAATGGCTTTCTAATGTGAATTTCTGTATGAAATGGTACAAAAAGAGCCAAGCCATGTTCCTAAGTCTTTTTACAGCTGTACCTGAACAAATTAGTAAACTAATCTTATGTTTTCATATTTTAGCAAATGCAAAGAAAAAGTATCTTTTTAGAACAATGACATCAAGGCTTGGTTTAAAGTTCATGATATAGAAACCTCTGTCCAGATTTGTCCAAGGAAAACTTGGACAGTCCTGTGAGGCAGACTGATGGGATTGGCAGGGCACTTTTAAGCCATTTGCAATGTCACAATTATTCCCTTAAATCTGAATATACTCACTTGAAAATTGCCACTATGAAAGCATGGTAAGCAAAGTTTAAGTCAATATATTTCCACAGAATAATTTACATTATGCCAAGGGAAGAGAACAAAATTAAGAGATGTTCTATAGTCATTCTATCCTTAACAATTATGGGAATCTTTATATGTTTGCTGTTTTTTATTATCCTTAACAATTATGGGAATCTTTATATGTTTGCTGTTTTTTATTATCATCTGCGAGGAAGTCTCCTCTCAGGGCTCCTAATGAGAAGGAAAACTAGTGATCTAATGTCATCACTGGCGATCACTTTCAGTATAAAATTAGGAGACAGATCACCATGGAGAGATCAAGCAGTAACAAGATAATTTCCAGAGCCTGACCATGACCATATCTCTTTTAGTCCACCTCTTCTATAACTGAAGATGAATGAGAAGGTATTTTTAATTCACTTATACTCCTGAAAAATTAAGTAGAGGGATCTCATAAGCAGGGGAGGGTAGAAGGGATACGAAACCAATAGAGATAATATCTGACTTGTAATGTTATCTTTTTTTCCAGCTTTATCAAGGTATTATTGACTAAGTTGGTCAAAGTGAGAGGCAGAGCATGAGAGAGAAGGGAGCTGCCCAGAGAAAAAGATCCAGAAATCTGCATTGGGCCCCTTGAGTCTTTTTCCAAATAATAAGTTGTGCACTCAGAGAGAGAGAATCTATAAAGCTGCACACACATTAAAAAAAAAAAAAACCTACTATTTAAAAAAAATAATAATTACCAGGCAGCTGTGAGCCAAACACCTACTGGAGTTCACCCAAGTCTGGGAGCCATTCCAGTTCTGAAAATCTTGCAGCATTCAGTAGAGACCTCAGAAAGACTACATGTGAGGAATAGGGCCAGCCTAGTCCTAAAACATGTAGACAAGTTTATTCTAAAATTTATACAGAAAAGGACAGGACCTAACATAGGTAGAAACAAACTTTTTAAGGAATAAAGTGAGAGGAATCACTCTACCAATGTTAAGGCTTACTGGGTTGAGTCCCCAAGACCACCCCAGATTCAGTGACTTCCCAGGAGGACTCATAGCATTTAGTCATATTCATGGCTATGATTTATTACTGCATAAGGACATAGAGTAAAGTCAACAAAGGAAAAAGTTACATAGGGAAAATTTTGGAGGAAACCAAGCACAAGTTTCCAAAAGGCTTCTCCCACTTGAGTCACAGGAGTTGCTTAATTCATCCCATAATGAGTTATTGCAACACATGTTTTGAAATGTTGTCTACCAGAGAATCTCATTAGAGACTCAGTGCCCAAGGTTTTTATCAGAGACTGGTCATATAGGCACACACTGCCTAGCATGTATCATTTGCACAGTTTAGGCATAGTGAGCACAGTTAGGGGGGGTGGAAGTCCTCCTGAAATTCTAGTTCTAAGGTGCTAGCCAAGGGTCATCCTTGAAAGCTGACCTTTCTAAGGATAGAAGTGACAGGTCTGCTATATTAACTCTTTTTTGCATACCATACAGTTTCATCACTATATAGCTACACTAATTAAGATAGTATAGTATTGGCAGAGGAATAGACATATAAATCAATAGAACAGAATAGAGAACCCAGAAACAGAGCCAAAAAAATATGTCTAACTGATTTTTGACAAAGGTACAAAAGCAATTCAGTGGGGAAGAATAGCCTTTTTCAACAAATGGTGCCAGAACAATTGGACGTATATACAAAAAAGATGAACCTTGACTTAAACCTCACGCCTAATACAGAAATTAACTTCAAATAAATCTTAAACTTAAATGTTGAACATAAAATTATAAAAATTTTAGAAAATAAAAGGAAAAGAATCTTTAGGATATAAGGCTAAGTAAAGAATTTTTATATTTGATACCAAAATCATAATTCATAACATAAAAATTGATAAACTGGGTCACACATCAAAATTAAAAATATTTGCTCTGTGAAAGACCCTGTTAAGAACATGAAAAGACAAGCTAAAGACTGGGAGAAAATATTTTCAGACCACTAATCCAATAATTTCTTTTATCTAGAACTCTCAAAAAGAGTAAAAAAAAAAAAAAAAGTCCAATTAAAAAATGAGGAACAGACATAAATAGACAATTGACTGAAGAGGATATACAGATGGAAAATAAGAACATGAAAAGCTGATCAATATCACTAGCCATTACGGAAATACAAATGAAAACCGCAATGAAATAGTACTACTATATATCCATCAGAATGACTAAAATAAAAAAAAATAGTGAAAACACTAAATACTGGTGAGAACATGGGAAAACTCCTCATACATTGCTTGTGTGATTGTAAAATGGTATGGCCACTTTGGAAAGAGTAGGACGATGTCTTACAAAACTATACGTGCAGTAATCATATAACCCAGCAGTTGTACTCTCAGGCATTTAACCTAGAGAAATGAAAACTATGTACACACAAAAACCTATATACAAATGTTCATAGCAGCTTTATTAATAATTACCAAAATCTGGAAACAATTCAAGTGCCCTTCAATAGATGAACAGTTAAACAAACTGTGGTATATCCATAACATGTAATATTATTTAGCAATAAAAAGGAATGAAGTCTTGATAGACACAACAATTTGAATAAATCTCAAGAGAAATATGCTGAGTTAAAAACCCACTGTGGCTATAAAAGTGTATCATAAGAGATTCTTATAATGAAACTATTGTGTATCTTGATTGTGTTGGTGGTCACAAAATCTACATATGATAAAACTGCATGGAACTAAATGCCCCTACACACACAAACACACACAAATGAATGCATGCAAAACTGGTGAAGTCTGAATAAGATCACTGAGTCGTATCAATGTAAATTTGTTTGTAATACTGTTCCATAGTCATGCAAAATGTTACCATTGGGGAAAACTAGTTGAAAGGTACATAAGATTTCTCTGTATTATTTCCTACTATTGCATGTGAATGTAGAATTATCTCGAAATTGAACTTAAACAAAAAAAGCTTCAAAAGAATCAAACTGATATGTAAGTAAATTAACTGCCTGCCAGAAGAAATACTTCATTGAGGACAACAAAAGCTAGACTCATAACAACATAACATCCATTATGTAGAGCATACTTTAAAAATTAGTAGGCATGTAGAGAAGCAGGAAAATATAACATATAACCAAAAGGAAAATTAGGCAATAGAAACTGACCTAGAAATGACTGGTGAAATTAGTAAAGGATTTTATAACAGCTATTATAAATATGGTCAAAGATTTCAAGGAAAACATCAAAGTAATTAAGGAAGAATAGAACATCCCAAAAAAGAAAATGGTTAAATATAAAAGAAACAAAAAGATATTCTACAACTGGAAAATTCAATATCTAAAATGAAAAATTTACTGAATGACCCTCATGACAAAGTAGACTCTGCTGAAGAGAAGACAAATAAAATTGGAGACAGGAAATAGAAATGCTCGTTAGTAAACACAGAGAGGAAAAACAGCTATAAAAAAATGAACAGTTTCAGTGGACTATGAGATAATATTAAGTAACTACCATATTTGTAATTGGGGAGGAGAGAGACATTGGCACAGAAAAAGTATATTTTCTTAAAGATAATGGGAGGTTTCCTTTTCCAAATTTGATGAAAAATGTAAATCCATAGATCCAAGAAGCTCAATGAAGCAAAACAAGATTAAGGGGGAAAAGCAAATGGTAATCAAATTTTTAAAAACTAAAGAGAAAATTTCAACATATCCAGAAAAGAAAAGATATCTCATATTCAGGTTTATTAAGAATTATCGTCTCCTCAAGAGAAAGAATGCAAGTCAGAAAATAATAACATTTCAGCGCTGAAAGAAAAATAAAGACTATCAAAAATTCTATGTCTAACAAAAATAATGGTTAAAACTGAATGCAAAAATGAAGATATTTTCAGAAATTAAAAAGCAGAGATAATTCATCATCAACATACATTCCAGTTATATGTATTATTGGGTAACAAACTCCCCTGGAATTCTGTGGCTTGAAACAACAAGCTTTTTACTATATTTTACAATATTCTTAGTCAAGAAATTTATGTAAGACATGATTAGGTGATCCTTTCTTTCCTTGTGGCATCAGTTGAGTTCACTAGGTAGTATTCACTCATGTATCTGCCTCCATATACTTGGCTTCTCTCACATATCTAGCACATTGGCAGAGATGGCTAGAAAGCCAGGCTTAGCATGGGCTGTGGACCAAATAGCCTACATATGGCCTCACAAACGTGGGGCCTCAAGGTAGGCCAACATCTTACCTAGTGGCTTCAAGAGCAGGAGTTCTAGCAAATAAGATAGAATCTACATGGTCGTTTATGACCTAAACTCAGAAGTCACAAAGCATTTCATCTGCCATACTCTATTAGTTAAAGTAATCACAATCTCATGCATTTGAAGGAGAAAGAGCATAGGACTCTAGAAGGAAAGAATGCCAAAGAATCTGTGGAAATGATTTTAAATTGTCACAATCTGTCCTCTGGCCAAAAATTTTTACATTCCTCCCTCAAGTTTTATATATATATAAATTTATATATATAATCTAGAAGGAAAGAATGCCAAAGAATCTGTGGAAATGATTTTAAATTGTCACAATCTGCCCTCTGGCCAAAAATTTTTACATTCCTATATATATTTATATATATTTATATATAAATATATATATAAATATATATATATAAATTTTATATATATAATATATTATACATATAATATATACATAATATATATATTTATATATATATTTTTATATATAAATATATATAAATATATAAATATATATATATGTATATATATATATATGTATATATATATATATATATATATATATATATATATATATATATATATTTACCTCTTCCCAAGACTCCCCCAAAATCTCATCCCATTATGGCATCAAGCTCAGGTTTAAAGTCCAGGATCTTAACATCTAAATCAAGTCCAGGTTTGGATGAGGTTCCATGCAGCTTCTTGGGTTCAGATCTTGATCTGAAAACCTGAAAACTAAAAAGACAACTTATCTGTTCCATATATACCCCAAATATGATGTTGTGACAGGCATAGAATAACTGCAACAAATAAATATCCATTTAATAAAAGAAGAAAATAAGAAGTCACTAATTCACTGAAATTATAAAATCCAGCTGGGCATATGTTACCAGTTGATGAATGGGGCCCCGTTAGGCTCCCTAAGAATGATTTTCCATGATTTTTAGCTCTTTCCCATGAGATCTTTGTTTTGCCCTCTTAGTCATTCTTCTTTTTCCATAGAACTATCTATTTCTGCAGCTGAATAGCCTACGCAGCTTGCTTCCTGTCCACAAAAGTTTGAGGATCCAAAAGTCTTTTTTCATTTTATACAGTCTGTTGTGTGTGTGTGTGTGTGTGTGTGTGTGTGTGTGTGTGTGTTGTATGTGTGTGTGTACAAGCTGATATAATTATTATAAAAAGTTTGTGGATTTTTTTGCTATCAATTTTAGTCAATTCCATTAGATAAAAGCCAGATCCACAAATATTTTCTAGATAAGCCCTTTTCTACCTTGGGCTTCCTGTGAGTCTGCTATAGGGCAGTGTCCTAAAGATTCTTAGAAGCCTTAGTGTTAGAGAGAGAGGGTCTATACTATAAGCCCTTAAGAACCTTAAAAGCCCTTTTATCTGTTTCTGAACTCTGAACAAAAGTTTTACAGTCACAATCTTGGCTTCATCTCTGTCTTGAATCCATGCTTTTCTAAAAAGACATTGGATTTGATCTTTTTCCTGTAGCTCTATCTTATTTTGAGTATCTAATGCTGGGAGAAACTATGGATGAGAACTACGGATGAGAAATAGTTTCATTTTCAGAAATAGTTTCATTTTCAGGAACAGTCCTATATAGTTCTTCAAAATTCTGTTTGAAAATAGAATAATTCCTTCTTTGGTACAGCTTTATCTCTTATACTGTATGATATACAGTTAAAAAGAAACAAAAAATAATTGACACTTTCAACATTCTGCCTTGTAATCTCCTAAACCAGATCCATCAGTTCATTAAGTACACTTTATAATCCTCCATGTTATCACATTTGTTAAACTATCTGCAGTGGCATAACAAGATCCTCCCTCCTCTATCTTCCAATATCATTTTCCTTACTTTCCTTTAAGCCCTCATTGATTACCCTCCTCCATGGCTGTCAGGATTCCACAAACAGCCCTCAAAGTCCTTTTGACTTTTGCCTGACATCTTGTCCCAATGACAATGTCACATTTTAGGTTTTTGTTACACTAGCACCTCAAATTTTGTTCTACTTATCTAATGCTGTGTAACTACTTCAAAAAAAAATTGCTTAAAACAATGATTTTATTATATCTCACAATTAGGTGATCTTTCTATTTCTTGTGGCATCGAGAAGTCATTCAGTAATATTCACCTGGTGAAAGGGAAGCTTAGCATATTTTGAAGTGTAACTACTTCAAAAAAATTGCTTAAAACAATGATTTTATTATATCTCACAATTAGGTGATCTTTCTATTTCTTGTGGCATCAAGAGAAGTCATTCAGTAATATTCACCTGGTGAAAGGGAAACTTAGCATATTCAAGACAACTTCACTCACATATCTGGCACCATAGCAGGGATGACTAGATTGCTTGGCTCAGCTGGTTCTGTTGACCAGAATGTGGCCTCTCCAGCCTGATAGACTTCTCACATGGTGGCTCAGAGCTCTAAGAACAAGTGTTCAAATGAATAAGGCACAAACTTCATTTTTATTTATTTTTTCTCACCTAGCCTCAGAAGTCATAGTGTTTTATCTCTGCTGTGTTGTTTAGGTCAAAGAAATCTCTAGCTTATCCAGATTCAAGACGTAGGGGCAGCAACCCAATGTCTCAGTGGAAAAAATGTCGAAGAATGTACAGCCGTTTTTAAAAACAACATAGCAGATCTGTACTAATGACACATTAAGAGTTCTTAGAGTTGAAATGAAATAATACCACTTAGATCTATACAAAAGAATAAAAAACACTAGAAATAGTAAACACATAGGTAAATAAAAAGGACTTATCTTTTAAATATTTCTAAGTTCTCATGTAGCATTAAAAATATATGACAACCACAACACAAAAGACAAGAGTTAATAAAATGGATCTGGCCTTATGCAACTACAGAATCACTTATTTTATCAACCAGCATGGAAATTGTCAACACTGTCAACATGAAGCAAGAGTTATAGAAAAAGTGCCACTTTTACATAGTATAGTAGTAGAAGTATTGACAACGCATCAGGGGGCGAAGGAGAATAAAATTGAGGTTTTTATTCCCCCAGGTCTCTTTGAGGGGTCACCAAGAGCTGGTTGTGTCTTTAAGATGGGCTCCTCAAACAGGCTGTCTCCAAGTTCAGATATCAATGTCCTCCTCTCACTTTTTTGGCACTCTTACTACCCCAAGGTATTTACTCACTTCATTAACCCTTGGACCTCTTTTAACATCTGCCAACAAAGTTTATAGCTTCAAAGTAAAAAAACAACAACTTTTTGTAGTAAAAATAGTTTAATACTAATAATATGAGTCCTAAAGAATACTTATTAAAACTAATAGATCAACATATGTGTATATTAAAGAAAGATATAATAATGTTTTATAAAGCTATTCTCATTATTACAAGGAATTTCAACTTTAACACTTGCCAGTGAAAGAGCTATGAGATTTAGAGTACAATTTCTAAAAATCAAATTGATTTTTTTAATAATCTAAATTGATTGACAATAAAAGATGTTCTATAAATGGAAGAAAAACAATGAATTCTCTTCTAGTATTTGCCATCGCCTACGTATATGTATAAAAACTGGGCTAGGCTTCTGAGGTTAGGTCATAGAAGGCTGTGCAGAATTTGCGTTGTTCACTGACACACTTTCTTTTACAGACTTGAGCCATTGTGAGAGAAGATACCATGCTGGAAAAGCCACATTCTGGTCAACAGAGCCAGCTGAGCCTAGCCTTCTTCTGTCAACAGTAACTAGCCAGAATCTGAGAAGTACATTTTAATACATCTTGAAAAGTATTTTATGTAATCATTTCAAGCATAAAACCTAATATTAAGAAATCATGTTCATGATTACTCACTGCAAGTGGCAGAGTTTGGAAAACTGTTTGACAGTATCTGCTGAAGTTTAACATATGCATATCCTAAACCCAGTAATTTCACTCCTACACATATTCTCAACATACATAAGTAACAAAAGACATGTACGAGACTCCAAATCAAAACCTCTCATGTTAACCCCAAACTGAAAACTACCCAAATGCCTATCAACAATAAATAGGACAAAAAAAATGTGCTATTTATAAAACAGAATACTAAACAGTAATAACAACAATCTACATGGAACGACATGAAAGAATCTCACAATCAATGTTAAAAGAAAAAAGCTAGACACAAAAAGTACATAATTATATGATTCCATTTACATAAAGTACAAAAATAGTCAATACTAATATATGCCATTAGAAATCAGGATAGTGGTTACCCTTGTGGCAGCAGGTAATGATAGGAAGGCGAGGTTTGGGTGCTGGTAATGTTCTGCTTCCTGATCAGGGAGCTGTTTAGATAAGTGTGGTAGTGTAAAAATATATCCACAAATCCTTTGGAACTCCTCCCATCAGTAGGTGAAGTTCAATTCTCTCCTCTAGAATATGGGCTAACCTTCGTGACTCACCTCCAGTAAACAGAACGCACTGGAACTGTCACCGCATGACTTGCAATGCTAGGTTAGAAAAGGCACTAGAGCTTCTACCTGGCTCTCTTTCTTGGGATGCTCACCTTTGGTAACCAGCCACCATGCTATGAGAAAGTCAAGGAGTCAAGGTCCCAGTCAACAGGTAGCATTAACCTCCAAACATGTAAGTGAAGGAATCTTCAGATGACTCCAGCCCCCAGCCTTCACATTATTTTAGCCAAGCCCTGACCAAATTGCAAATTCACAAGCAAAATAAATGTTGTTATTTTAAGCCATTAAATTTGGGGGTGATTTGTTATACAGGTATACATAACCAGAATACTTAAGTGAAAATCCACCCAGATGCATGCATAATTATAATGTATACACTCTTTCTTATATATATTACAGTTAGGTTTGAATGAAAGTTGAAAATAGAAATCATATCATGGAAACAAGCTCAAATTTCTCATTAAATTTTTAAATAAATTTTATTGAGGTTTTATATAAATTCATTATTTCATATCTCTCTAATACTTTGATTTTTCTTAGAATTACATAACATAAAGAAAATGTAATGAATTTTTCATCACACCCCATGTAGACACCTCCCAATCTCCAGCAGTTTACCCTCACACACTGCCCAATTCTGATCATTTATCATGTGTAAATGTAAAAACAAATTGGGAAGCACTCTTTTGAGATATCTACCCAGCACTATTTCCTCTTCCTCTGTTAATAGGATCTCACTGTCCTTTGCGAAACTATTTCCTTTCTGATCAATCAAGGTAGCTGAGATCCAATTTTCAGCTTTTTTTTTTAATTCTATCGTACCTCATATCCTTCCAGTAAATACTTATTTTAAGTTAGCAATATTTGGTCTCTAGTCTTTGCAATCTAAGAATACTTATTGCTACATATCTCCAGTGCTAGCACATTATGTGACATATAGTTGATGATGAATAAACATT
>NW_011888791.1:7769345-7770208 GCF_000151845.1 Pteropus vampyrus | reverse complement strand
TTTAATTCTATCGTACCTCATATCCTTCCAGTAAATACTTATTTTAAGTTAGCAATATTTGGTCTCTAGTCTTTGCAATCTAAGAATACTTATTGCTACATATCTCCAGTGCTAGCACATTATGTGACATATAGTTGATGATGAATAAACATTAAATAAAATGTTTATAAAATGATATTGGACAACTGATTTTTGACAAAAGCACCAAGGCAACACAGTGGGAAAAGAATAGCTTTTAAACAAATAAAGCTGGAAGAATTGGGTATCCACATGTAACAAACATGAACTTGGATCCATGCCTCAAATCATAAATAAAAAGTAACTCAAATGTATCATAGACCTAAATATACAGTCTAAAATGTAAAACTTCTAGAAGAAAACATACGAAAAGGTCTCTGTGAGCTCAGAGTAGAAAAAGATTTCTTAGAAATAACACTAAGAGCACAATCTATAAAAAAAACTTTGGACTTTATTAAAATTTAAAACTTTTGCTCTTCAAAATATACTGTTAAGAGAATGAAAACAAAAACCACATGCTAAGAAAAAAATTTTGCAAAGGATCTATTTAATAAAGAACTTGTTTCCAGAAAATATAAAGAACTCTAAAAAAATAAACAACCCAATTTTTTTGTTTGTTTGTTTGTTTTGTTCTTTAGATTCCACAAATACGTGCAATCATATGGCATTTGTCTTTCTCTATCTGACTTACTCCATTCAGCGCACTACCCTCTAGGTCCATCATGAAATACCTTTTTCCATTCCCTTACGTTTAGTCTGTGTGTGTCTTTTAATACGAAGTGAATTTCTTAAAGGCAATATATGTATGGGTCTTATTTTCTTATCCATTCAGCCACCCTATCTTT
>NW_011888791.1:7766826-7769295 GCF_000151845.1 Pteropus vampyrus | reverse complement strand
TTTAGTCTGTGTGTGTCTTTTAATACGAAGTGAATTTCTTAAAGGCAATATATGTATGGGTCTTATTTTCTTATCCATTCAGCCACCCTATCTTTTGATTAGAGCATTTAATTCTTTTTCATTTGAAGTAATCATTGATAGATATATAGTTATTGTCATTCTTTATTTAGACTTTTGATACATATGTTTTTCTTCTTCTTAAAGAAGTCCCTTCAACATTTTCTGTAATACTGGCTTGGTGGTGATTAACCTCTTTAGCTTTTTCTTGTCTGAGGAGCTCTTTATCTGTCCTTTGATTCTAAATGATAACTTTGCAGGGTTGTAGATTCTGGGTTTTAGTCACTTTGAATATTTTGCGCCAAACCCTTCTGGCCTGTAATTTTTGCTGAGAAATCAGCTGACAGTTTTATGGGTGTTCCGTTGTATGTAACTCATTGCTTTTTTCTTGCTGCTTTTAAAAGTCTCTCTTTGAATTTAACTTTTGACATTTTAATTATGATGTGTCTTGGTGTGGGCCTCTTTGGGTTCAGCTTGTTTGGAACTCTCTGAGCTTCCTGGAATTGTATGTCTATTTCCCTCACCAAGTTAGGGAAGTTTTTCATCATTATTTCTTCAAATAGGTTTTCAATTCCTTGCCCTCTCTCGCCTCCTTCTGATACCCCTATGATGTGAATAATGTTATGCTTAATATTGTCCCAGAGGCTTCTTAAACTATCTTCATGTTTTTGAACTGTTGCTATTCTGATTGGGTGTCCTCTGCTACCCCATCCTCTATGTCGCTGATTTGATCCTCCATTTTATCCACTCTGTTGATTCCCTCTAATGTACTCTTCATCTCAGATATTGTGTTCTTCATTTCTGACTTGCTCCCTATTGTGTCTTCCATCTCAATTTTTTTTTATATCTCATTGCTAAAGTTCTCACTGAATTCATCTACTCTTTCCCTAAGTTCCTCGAGCATCCCTATAACAAGTGTTTTGAACTCTGCTTCCAGAATATCACTTGTCTCCATTTTGGTGAATTCCTTTTTCTGGAACTTTGTTTTATTCTTTCAAGTAGGACATGTTTCTTTGTCTCCCCAGTTTGGCTGCCTTCTGTGTTTGCTTCTATGTATTAGATTGGACTCTTAAGTCTCCCAGTCTTAGTAGAATGGCTTTATGTAATAGATGTGCTGTGGGTCCCATTGGCACAGACCTGGAGGGAATCTGCTGCAAGCCGAGTTCAGCCATAGTCTGTGCACCTCCAGGGCCACCTGGTAAAAGTCGCCAAGCAATCCACATATGGCTGCCACCCAAGCCGAGCTTAAAGGTGCTTCAAGGGGCCAAGTCAGAAACCAAGACCAGCTGCCACTGGTGCAGGACTTGTGGCTGCTCAGCGAGAGGTACAGGGCATGCCAAGGCCAGATGCTGCTTCTTTGGGTTTTGTGAGCCTTTGAGAGGTTTTATAAAAGTTTGCAGCAGGAGCCAAGATAGCCCATTTGTATGGAATAAATTACTGGAAGCAGCTTGGGTGGGCTCACAAGTTGGGAGAGGTAGAGTCTCAGGGAATTCCTCCAGCAAGCCGCCCTTCCAGCCCTTGTCCCAAAGCCCGATGACTCAGCGCCTTCCTGTATGTCCCTGGCACCCCTCAAGCAGCTGCCCAGTGCTGACGCTAAGAGTGAGCGAGTGGGAAAGCAAGTAAAGCCGGGCATAGGCCCTTTAAGAGGAAGGTCTCCACTTCTCACAGCCCTCTGTTTCACTTACCTGCAACCTCCACTAGTTTTCACAACAGTGGTTGTAGGGATTTCTCTTTCTGGCACTGGAACTCTGGGCTGGAGATCCCAGGATCCCTTGCTCTTCAGGTGGGGGAGGGGGCTCTGCAGCCAAGACAGCCCTCCTGATTCTCAGTCACCAGACGTGGTTTGTGTCACCAGATGCGGTTTGTGGCACCAGATTGTTTTGCCTCTCTGCCCCTCCTACCATCTTGAGGTGACCTGTTATTTGAGGTGACCTAGTTGTAGGACTTCTGTTTAGCCAAACCCTTGGTGACTCCAATACTGGTTGCTCTACAGTTTTGTTATAATTTTGGTGTGGTTGCTAGAGGAGGCATGTACAGTCTTCACCTTCTAACACCATCTTTTCCAATTTTTTTTTCATGGAACAAACATCTGAACAGACACTTCACCAAAAATATACACAGATGGCAAATAAGTATATAAAAAAGATGCTCGACATCATCGGTCATTAGAAAAATACAAACTAAAACCACAGCAAGATATGAATATACACTTATTAAAATGGCTAAAATTAAAAACGACTGACCATACGAAGTACCAGTGGAGATACAGAGGAAATGGAACTTGAATACACTCCTGATGGGAATGTAAAATGGCACAACCGCTCTGGAAAATAATTTAGCTCTTTCTTAAAAAGTTAAACATACATCTACCATGTGATCCAACCATTCCACGTCCAGATTTTTTACCCCCCC
>NW_011888791.1:7574484-7765506 GCF_000151845.1 Pteropus vampyrus | reverse complement strand
GAGTTGTGTATTCTGGAAGTTGAGCTTCGCTTTCCAGACAATCACTATTTGTCTAAGGTTTAGATGGGGGAAAGTCTCAACAGTACTCTATTTCTAATTGTGGATGGAGGTAGTTTTCAAAGGTGGCCTGTGCTCTTTAGGAGTAGAGACATGTGGGCTTTGACTCTTTAATGGAGGACACAAGAACTAGGGCCTACTGAACAGGAATAATGGTTGAGTCCACAGACTCTAGCATTTAACAACTCTATCTTAAATTTCCAGCTGTCATTTAATGTGTGGTGCCTTACCATCTACAAAACAAAAAGTTTTCATCTCTACAATGGGCAAAAGCTATCTAATTTCTTTAAATAGTACTAACTTCCATTATAAATTATAGCATTTTGGCCAATCATTACCTTCAGTAATAAAGATAGCATTTAACATACTAATTCAATTTTTTCCTAAGTATATACTTAAATCAAAAGCTTGAATAATTATAACTTATTGAAAAAACAAAACTTTCCTCTTCTGAGTTAGGATTTGAGAGGACAAGACCTATAGGCAAACTAAAAGCAAGTAAGATAAAAAATTGTACAAATCTCAGAAAGCCAAGCGGGTTTCCCAGTAAAACCCCGCCTCCGTGCAAACCCGGCCCACTTCCGGTTGCTCCACCCATCCTCTAACAGTGGAACCCCGCCCCTCTCTGCGAGGTCCTGTCCCCCGCACCTGATCCTGATTCCCATTGGGCGAAGCTGAATGCTATACACACACCCTCCACACGCACGTTTGGCCAGGGCGTCTTCGCGCTTGCGCAGCAGCGCCGTCAAGGAGGCTAGGAACTGGGGGCTGGCGGGGGGAGGGGGGCGGAGGTCAGGCCGAATCTTCCTCCGTAATAAGAAGCTACGCGTCCCGCGGTCCTGGCTCCGTGGGTCCGGTCGGATCGGGCCTGGGCGCCGGAGCTGCTGTGGCTCCCGCCGCGGCGGGTGCGATGGAGGCCGTGCCAGAGCCCAGCACTCACGCCAGGGGAGGCCGAGACAGCCGGCGGTGCTAGTAGATGCGGCGGCGGCGGCGGCGGCAGTACGGGCTCTCCATGAGCAAGCGGCGGCGACGACGGGTGCGGCGGCACCAGCGGTTTTCGGTCCCCGGGGAGGTACGAGGAGTCGGCTTCCTGGTAGACGGAGACTGTCGGGTGTGAGAACGCTCTCTGCGGCCGGGCACCTCCAGCGCATTGCCCGCAGTCCCAGGCGCCCTGCGGGGCTGTTGCCCGGACACGGACAGGGGCGCCCCGCTGTCTCACCTCGGGGACCCGCCCGCAGTGCGGGGCCAGCCCTTGGTGCCAGGCCTTCCCGGGTGCGGCGGTCCGGGGGCAGGGTGGGCGTGCCCGGAGCGCCGGGGGCTAAGGGGGTGCCCACCGCGCGCTCAGCACGTCCTGGCCCGGAAGCCCCGTGCTCCTTAGTGGGGGAGCGCGTGGCGTTTTCTCAGGTTATTTTAGAGCAGGATTCAAGAGGGGACCTTTAGGACTGCCGAGGTTTTAGGGCGCCCGGCATTCAGTGCTTTGGTCTGGTCCTTGTGACTGGCGTAGAGTACAAATTGACACGCTTGGAAATGATCGCAAAAAAAAAAGTGTTTTGCCAAGGAAATAAGTCAGGGGAATTTTGCAGGTTTATTCAAACTGGAGGGCCTGTTGAGGCAGGAAAATAGAGTAGGATAACTCTTCCAGGTCTTCTGATACAGTGCCTAACGAACAATATTCGAAGGTGTGAGGAAAACTTAAGACAATTTTAAGAAACTCTCTTTGCAGGCATTTCTCCATCTTTCTTGGTCATTTTTATTGTAATTGATTTTGGGACAAATCACCACGTTAATGCTGAAGCTAGATTAAGTGCTCTCTAGTTCTTCCAATCCTCTCCATCCCCAATTTTTTTTTTTTCTCAGAAAAAAAGACTGAAGTTTTGTTACATACACACATATATATGTAACTACATTATACATATAATTGTTTAATTCTCTTAGAGTATAACTATTGCTTTCTGGAACTATAATTACTCTTTATTTGGTCATGTCCAAAAGATAATTCGTAAGAAAACACTACGGAGATTTTCAATTCCTTCCCAATGCAATATTTAGGAATCCGATACTGACACTGACCTCAGTCACTCTCTTTTCCTATTCCTCAGATGCTTCCCTTCTTCACAAAAACGTACTTTTCCATAAAAGTAACATATTGGAAAACTATAATGATGGTTTTAGTTTAGACATTTTTTGTCCCAAGTGAAGTGAAGCAGTTTTTAAACTAGTTTCATTAGGGCGTCATTCTTTAAAAAAAATTTTTGCTTTATATAACATAAATATGACATATACATTTTTATTAGACTTCTGTGAATGACTTTAAAAACAAAGAACTCAAGCTCTTGATCGTATGACCTTACTATAAAGTTCTTTCAAATTCAACAGAAATAAATCAAGCCATGAAGAAAGTTATTACCATTTTTAAAGTATTTGAATGCCTTATGTTTTTTAAAATCTCAGGAAATGTCAGTTCTTAAGAAGAAACTGAGTTTGTGTTTTCTTAGGTTCCATATTTGCCACGCCTTCTTATTCCTGATTGGTTGACTAAGCCAACCTGTTACCAACTGTATATAAACATCTACACTTAAAACTAAATATAGTGTTAAATATTTTAGAGTGCACAGTAACTTTCTTCAAGCTGAAAATAGTGTATGTTTAATATATCGTAGAACTGAATTTTTAGTCTGCTAATATTGCTTAAATCGCTTTGAACTAAATTTCTCACAAAACAGGTCTTCAGTATTGAGTGTTGTTGGATTCATGTTGTGCTTGGGAGAGTGTGGCACTTAAAAAGATGGTCAAAATAAGACACTGACCTCAGTCACTCACTTTTCCTATTCCTCAGATGCTTCCCTTTTTTTCATAAAAATATGCTTTTCCATAAAAGTAATATATTGGAAAACCTTATGTTTTTAGTTTAGACATTTTTTTTGTCCCAAGTAAAGCAATTTTTTAATTCAATTTCATTAGGACATCATTCTTTAATTTTTTAGATTTTTGCTTTATATAACATACATATGACATAAACATGTTTATTAGAATACTGTCATTGACTTTAGAAACCAAATACTTAGATGTTCTCAAGGGTGGGCGAAGGATAGATGCCTGTTTCATAGGGAGGATGCCTCAGTTCATTCCCAAAACATGCAGAGAAGAGAATCAAGATACTTACCAAGTTCTGGATGAGAGCTTCACAGCATGGTCTCTATAGTTCAAATTATAGAGTATTTAGTATGGTCCTAATTACAAGTAAAAATCTCAAAGGTCATAGAAATGATTTTGTATAAGCTGTACTACTATTTAGTTCTCATGATAACTCGTCATATGTTGTCTTTCAAAGTTAATTGGTCATTATTCTGTAGCCCAAACAAGGTTTCCATTACAGTATATCGGTTTCATAAGTGAAACCACACTTGTTAACAAACTGAAGGACAGCTTGTATTTTGGAGGGTGGAAGAGGTTTACTTTAGGAATATACCCAACTATATTTAGATTGTATTTTTAATTAGCTTTACTTTCATTTATGATTACAGAATTTTCCTGTATCACAGATAAAACCTGCAGTATAATTAATATAAAGGCCTATCAAATGGCCATTCTGTACCTCAAAAGAAAGATTGCAGCTTTTTCTTTTTTAAAAAATTAATTTTTTATGGTTACATTGGTTAACGAAATCCAATAAGTTTCAGCTGTACATTTTAACAGAAGGGCATATATATATTTACACTGTGTTCACCTCCCATAGTTAGATTTCTTTCTGTCACCACATATTTGACCCCTTTTTATCCCTTCTACTTCCCCCAGATTGCAGCTTCTTAAGTGGTCTTTCTAGACCATGCATATTGCCCCCAAAATGGCTAGTAGCTTAAATTGTTTTAAATTTTTTTGTTACATTGGGAGGCTATCTAACCAAATTTAAATCTTTAGATACATTTAGAAACATACCATGCATTTAACATGTGAAGTCACAAATCTACATATTTTATTTTTAAATTTTAATATGCAGGATGAAGACACTGTTTGAAGAGATCAAAGCATCAATTAAAAATAACTATAACCAAGATCGCTCATTTTGGAGGCCTGTTCTTCCTTGGGGAGGTGTTTTTACTATCAAAGCTGGCCGCAAAGCAGTGTCCTGTACACCACTCTATGTTGAAATAAGACTGAAAAATACCTGCACCATAGATGGATTCTTAATGTTATTATACGTCATTCTTAATGAAAATGAAAATTTTCCTAGAGAACTCTCTCTTCATCTGGGTAGAGAGTTTGTAGACTGTTTTCTTTATTTAATGGACACCTACAGTTTTACAACTGTGAAGCTACTTTGGATTTGGGACAAGATGGAAAAACAGCAGTACAAATCTGAAGTTCATAAAGCTTCATTAATAATTGATTTGTTTGGGAATGAGCATGATAATTTTACAAAAAATCTCGATAATCTCATGTCTACCATACAAGAGAGTTACTGTTCCAACTGGCGATGCCCAACTCGAGTGCAGGAAGATCAGCAGCGCACAATTAATATAAAGTAAGTTGCTCTAAAGTCTGTTTTGTCACTTTTAGCAGAAATAATTTTTTAAACAAAGTGCTATGAATATGTGTATATATATAATCAAAGTACTTCTTAAAGTATAGACCTTGTGTAATTACTTATACGAAAAGCAACCACACAAATGCAAAACTTAGTAGGTCCCATGACGAAAACTTCCAAACATCTTAGAATTTACTTCAGTCTAACCACTATGCTGTATGTACACCTGAAACTAATATAATATTGAATATCAACTGTAATTGAAAAAATTTTTTAAAAATTACAAAACCAACTGATAACTTTTACTTGCAAAATAATGAATTATTCATTGTGCAAAATACTTTGTTCTTGAGTTGAATTTAGTTATGTGGCTATGTAAATAATGAATTCCTGTGTCACAAATTTAACCTTCTAAAGAACACTTAGTACTGCGTCCAATGTATGTTTCCTATATAATGTTTTACCCCTTAAATGGATCTCTGTTGAGTGGGTTAGTTCTACATGAATAAGAAGTTTGAAAGTACTCCTTCATATTATGGCCAGGCCATAATTATAGACAGAAACCCCAAATTTTGGGATCTTAACACCTGGGGAGCTTGTGGATATGCAGAGCAATTTTCCTGATAGGAAAGGGGCTGTAGCCTGCTAAGTATTTTTGGCTTTCAGAAATGAGGCAGACCTCCCTCCAAGCTGCTAAATGACAGGGAGGAAGGCCAAACTGTCAAGCCCTAGTGGAGTGTTGGGAAACAAATCCCCCACGGGACATGAGCTAGAAAAGGAATAATTGCTAGTGGAAACAAAACAGGCCAGAAAAACAATCTCAACAAACACATTGTTGTCAGAAAGTGTATTTGGCCCTGTGGTCCACAAAAACAGCCTAATAGATTGTTTCCCTTTGGGAATGTACAATCATATGCCCTAAGTTATTAAATTCACATTTCTTTATAGCATATTTAGTTTAATATTATAATATCATGCTACTTATGGAAAGCTGAAGATATTTTATTCTTTTTAGAGTCTAGCAATTAATGTCTCTTTTTCTGAAATACACTTTGTCTGTTTTCCTGTATTGCTGATATGAGGATGTCAATTTTGAAATCTCCATCAGGGAAAAAATTTCTGCTACTCTAAATCATAATGGACTAAAAAATGTTTCAGAAATTTGTCTTTTTTTACTAGTATTTTAATTTGTATATGTTTTGTTTGATAGTAAATAATGAAATATTTATAATCCTATATTAATACTAATATTTTATACTTTTAATAAAATATTTTTATCATATTTACATAACTTTTTAAAGCTTTTGCCTATTTTTTTAATCCTATATTTAAAACAACCTCTGAAAAACTTTTTTAACAAATCAGGTAGCTGAGGCCAACAATGGCTGCGATTTACATTTAGTCTGGTAGCTAATTGGCTGCTGTCCTGATTGTGGGTCCTATATGCAAAAATGAATCACAGGTTATATTTTTATTTTCTAGTAATGAATTGACCTGTAAATTTGTTATCCTGATAATGTATTTTACCTGTAAAATGTTGATGCAGTTCTTAGATGTATTTTGCAATTGTTATAGTCCTCCCCAAGAAATTCCACATGGAAACTTAATACGACTGGCTGTGGATGAGTTATTCTGTTCCAGGATTGAGCTGTGTGAAGAACATGGGTGAGTATATGATAGACATTTAAGATGAAAATATTACTGTGTTTCTAAAGAAGCCCGAACTGGTAAGTTGTTTAAGTCTTTATGAAATATCAGTTCATATTTAGGAAGTATAGGAAGCCATCGTTTTTGGAATCTTAATACCTTCTAGTTTCCTGTGCTATCTTATGCTGTGTTGTCATTATCAGATAGAATATAATACTATAGTTAATTGATGAAAACAAAGCAAATGCCTTTTATTTTTTTCCCCCCACTGCTGAGTAGGTACAATAAAACCTTGGTTAACCGGAATCCAGCTAATCGGGACCCTCATTTAACTGGATTTTTTCAGCACCATTTAGGAGAAAGAGGTAACTTACAACCAAAAAAATTTAACATAGTAAAAAAGAAAAGAAACCCAAAAGGGCAGAAAGAATATATTCATCACAATCTCTTAATTTCTATATATATAGTATTGTGCAATGAGAATATTAAGAAGGATAATCTTACAGCTAATTTAATCACAAAAGAAGGAAGGAATAAAATATGTTCAGTTAATTGTACTTCAGAAAGTGAACTAATGTATTTTAGCAACAAATGCTGAAACAAAATGATTTTCTGGTTAACTTAGTTTAGTCAGTAATGTTTGTTAACCAAAATACTGTACCCTGAACATTCCGGTTAATCAAGATTTTACTGTATAATTGTATTTGTTGTATTCTGACCCATATGCTTAATACCTGATATCACTAAATAAATAGAATTTGCTTCATCCTAATGGCAAAAGGAGGCAATTAGGAAATTTTAACCAATCTAAAGAAGTCTATAAGAATCATTATTATTCTCCTCTCTGCCATTACTTCCCTTTGAAACCATCTTAGAGAAAGAAAAATGTATCTTCAAATAAATATCAGTTTGAAAGACTTCACACTTTTATAAACTTAGATAAAATAGTTTTTCCTGGGGTTTTAAAAGTATTTCTTGTACATAGGCTCTCACAGCTTGTAAACTTTTGAGAATTGACATATAAAGTATTAATATAGCCACACCATTACCCATACCTAAAATAGATAATTATGCTTCTTATGAAATGAAGTAATAAAGACAACCCAGAAGTGATCAAAGGGAGCTTTGTTCCAAGTTTAAGAAAGTTCATGCCTATTTTCAATTTTAGGTGTGGTGGCTTAAGAGAATTTTCCCAACGAGTTTTCTGCCACGGGGCACCCCCTTTTGTTGTCTTAAATATGCAGCACTGGAAATCTGAAGATCTGGCATATGTACCCTATTACTTGGATTTATCTGATCACAAGTAGGTGTTTTTTTGGTTTGTTTGTTTTATAAAACTAGTAAAAAATAAATTTATATTTTTCTGCTATTCTGATTTTGACCAGCCCTTAAGCAAATACTGTTGAAAAGATCATATCTATCTCTAAATTTATGTATTCTGACTAAGATCAGAATCTCCTACAGGGCGTCAGTCCACTGGTAGTGCACATAGCGGTTAGGTGTTTGGACTGTGGAATAAACAAAATTGGGTTCAAACCCAGCCCCACCTTTTACAAACTATATGATCTTAGGTCAGTAACTTAACCAGTTTACATGTTAGTTTTCTTATCTATAAAACAGAGATGACAGTATCTATGCCATTATTGTGAGGAATTAATGAGATGGCACATGTAAAGTGGCTATTTCAAGTCCAAGTAGTGTATAGTATGAAGTCATAATTTAAAAATAAAATGCTACTGTCATCATTGTAGGTAAAAATATCTGCATACAAATTAGAACATTCAGGGTTCTTTTAACTTTTTGCCTTTAAAGGCTTTATTTGTGTTTGTGTTTTCTCTTATTTAATAGAAACATACAGATTATAAGTTAAGATGTATTTTGTTAAAATTCTTAAATTTTGTCAATTTAAAAAATTCTTAAACATTTTACTCCAAATTACCAATTATACTACATGAATTTTAAAGATGGATCTCTCTTTTAAGGAATAGGATACAAACAATCATCAATTTTTATTCCTTAGTTAAGAATTTACAGAATGTCTTTTAAGGAATAGGATACAAACAGTCATCAATTTTTATTCCTTAGTTAAGAATTTATGGAATGTTTATCTTAAGAACACAAAGTATTTTAACTTTCTGCTACACTTTGTCATTAACTTTACAGGTATTTGTTGGAAGGTGCCACGTTATTTAACAAAGAGGAACATCACTATTCTGCAGCTTTCCAGATTCACGGACATTGGATGCACTATGATGGCCTCAGAAATGTGAATTTAATTTTGTTAAATAAACCCCCAGAGTTTCTCCTCTTGTCATCATTGGTTTATATTCGAGCAACAGAGAAATAAATATAGACTGATGCTAAATTAAATTGTTTTCCCTCCTGCCCATGCTCCCCAAGATAAAGGGCTTTTATTTTGTATATACTTGGTATCCAAGGAAATAGTTCAACTATACTAGTTTCAGAGGTATATTTTCCCATGTTTAGCCCAGGTAAATATTTTATATAGAGAACTATGCAAAAATGTTTGTATTTCTTTTTCTGTATCCTGGGTTATTTTTATACAAGCATATTTTATGTTGAAATAAAATATATCTTGTAGCTTTTATATTTTTTATTTATATGTACCTCAAAGATTTTTTACAATTCTGTCCTTGAATACAAGAAAATAGTTAGTTGAATTCTCAATTTTTTTTTTTTTTTGGATAACCAAATAAAACCTGATACAAGTCAGTGTTTCATTTATAGAAATTTAACAGTTCAAAATGTATCTGACTATATTTCTTTGCCCTACCTCACTATAATTCAAAGTGCACTGTTGAATCTAGTATATATTTGAATGTACAAGTTTATAGATGGCTTAGTCTGTTTTACTTGTTGTTTTGCCTAATTCCCCTGAAGCAATTTTAAACATTTTTTGGTGAGAATATTTTTCTTGGCTTGAATTATTTCTTCCTAATGGCAAATTCCTTTAACCACTTATTAAAGTATTAAAAACTACCAGCAGATTTTACGTTAACTAAGTTCCTAAGCTTAATTAAAGTTATTGTTAAATAAGTTACATAACTGATCTAAACATTTATCTCATAATTAAATGTAATGGAAATTCTCCTATAAAAATTTATTTTGCTGATAAGACAACTGTAAAAAATTAGGCAACTAGATGTTTATTAATGTTGGATTAACAATAGAAATGTACTTTAAATATATACTTAAGAGAAAATGGGTGCCTAGGAATATTTCTTTTCCTAGTAAGTCATATTGACACAGAAAAACAAACCTTAAATTTTTGGAGTAACATCTGCTGGTTCCTTTGTAAGTAGTAAATTAGTAGCATAAGGCTTTGATTTGCAATAGAAATCACTAGAATGTTATAGTTATCAGAATATTATGTTCCTTTTCAAAGACCCTAAGATCTCTCTTCCTTTTGTAATTTAAAGGAAAAAATTAGATACTATTCTCAAGGAAAAATACTTTTTAAAATTTATCACCATTTTTTAAGTGTTTACATTTCAATAAACAGTTCACCTTAGGTTTTAGGTTGAGATTGAGCGCAATATATTTGGAGATTTCTACATGACAACACAGTTCACTGCCATATACCAAATTGCTAAGGTTTAATTCAATAAATTAAGTCTTAAAATAGCTTGGTGCCATGTTGAGATAACTTACTGAAGAATGGATAAATGTGAGTGAAACGTTGCTGAGAATGTCTCACTTTGAGCAAGTAGTATGAAAATTCCTGTTTTACATAAGATTTAAAAATATTGATTTATTTTACAAAATCACCCCAGGGTTTGCTTAAATAGTTGCTCACATGTATTTAAACAGGATTTGATTTACAGTATACTTCTGGGGACACCTTACTGCATGAATCAAACTATACAAAAACACAAATACTAGCATATATATAAATGGTATCATTAACAAGATTATTCCTAATGCAGGTTTTTTTTTTTTTTTTAGGGATTGCACTTTATTGGGAATAATACTAGTTTGTCACGAAACAATTACTTACCTACCTCACAGGGTTGTTGTGAGGATTTAGATAATTGTTAAAATCTTGACAACCTTGAAAATGCTAATAAAAAAAACCATATTTTTCTACCTCTTTCCTGTATGGGCAAGTCTCCCAGATTCTTACTAATGAACTTTTCAGATTTTATTATTTTATTTTAGGCTGTAGTTCATATCAGTAATGAATTGAACGTGTAATAGAATTTAAGTATGCCTTCTGGACCCCAAATGACTGGGGTTTAAGGATAGTAGGTGGTATATTGTCATGGTGGGTGGGTGGGTAGTTGATTGGTTGGTAGAAGAAATTATTCCCTGCTGACAAACTAGTGATTAGAAAAAGAGTCCAGAATGTGAAAGGATATGGAAAATTCATTGCCTTCAATTCTTAGAGAAATTGGGGTGAAGAGGACAAAAGATATGAGAGAATTCATATTTTTAATCAAAATGCCACAAACCATGACTATACCGATGGGGAGAGCAAAAATGATTTTAAAACCCTAGCTTCAGAGGGGGATAAAGAATACAGCAAATTTAAGGAGGAATTTCCAACTTATCTTGCTTGAGCAAAAGAAAGCTTTTCCCTCCCAATTTAGCAAATAATCTTAGATTTATCTTTCAAAGTGACTTTGCATTGTTAACTATTAGAGTTAATTTAATATCTGTGGACTTCTCAGTGGATCTGATCCAATCAGAGAGGAAGAGAGACCTAGAGGTAATTGACTATGGGTGTGCTTTGCATGCTTACTAGGGTGAATTCCATATTCAATATCATTCCTAGAGTTTGAGCAAACAACTAGGCTATATAAGCAGATAACTACTATGACATAAAAAACTACGTGTTGAGCATATCTAGTTTAGTTTTATAATTAAATGTTTAATTACAATTATTTGAAAATAATTAGAGAATTAATGTAATGCACTGTAAGCAGAGCAGCTTATGTAAAAATGACTGCAGTTAAGTACCACTAAACTACAGCCAAAGCAAACATTTATATTCTTATCATCCTGTTGATGTTCTAACATTTAAAATCAGCATCAAATTATTCTGCATTAAAATCTAAAATCACAGCTTGTGAAGTTCATCTTAATGACCTGATGCCTTACTAATAGGGTTCTAACCCTCCCAGGTAGCCCAGCGTTTATTGTCTGGTCACCTGGACAGCCTTTAACTTTAATTTGATCCCAGGGAAAACAACATTTCACTTTATCTCTGGGAAATTGAAGAAGTTAGTGGGCAGTCTATAGTTTTATATGTTGATATCTACCTGAGGATGTATATTAGATTATTTACCCTCAATGAGCAATCAGTTCTACAGTCCATTGTTTTCTCAGTGAGATCTTTTGCACGGTACCAAAAGGAATATCTCTTGAAAATGAAAAAGTAAGCTACTCTGGCAGGGGCTTCAAAGAGAATGTGGAATGCAACAGGAGCTTGGGGAGCAAATGACAAGTTGGCCATGGTAGAAGTAGCAATGTTTGTTCCTTCATTTTCATTGTTTTCCTTTTAAATTTTATAGTCTCATTTTTAAATAGGATTATAAAAATAACATAAATCAGTAAAATTCAATAAGTACCAAAAAAGTGTAAAGAAGAAAATGATTGTGATTTATCACCTAGTGATAATCAAGTTAGTACTGGTAAAAACCCAGCACGGCTCCCTAGTACTGAAGAGAACCAAGAATCAAGGAGTTAGGGCTCTGAAGAAAGAAGTGTATACTCCTAGAGGGCTGGCATAGCGGTGATAGAAATAAATAGCATGAGAAAAAGAAGAGGCAAGTGAACCTCTGAAGAAAACTGCTGTGGTCATCCGTTCAGACATTTCTTTATACCTGGACACTTGCTTTCAGAAACTTTCATCTCAAACCTTCCAGAACTCATTATTTTATGAATAATGTTATTCTTTTACATTCCTCTACCTACATTTCAAAATTAGTATTCCAGGTGCTAGAGTTGGGAAGCAATAATATCCTGTGGTATAAATTTTCCCCAAAAGGATACAATAGATTGTTTCCCTATTAATGTCAAATATTAACAAATATTAAAACACACTGAGCATAATTATCTTGCTCTAAGGTAAAGTAGGACAAAGGGAGTTTGCGAAGAGGATGGAAGTAGAAACAAATAGCTCTACACATTCAACATATGGGAATTTAGGACAGAAGGAAAGGACAGGAAGAGAGAAGATGGCAGGAAAGCTGACCTGTGCTTAGGTCAAGAGCAACCAGGTTAAGGGTTAGAGGAAATGGCTAGCTAAGGAAATCTTTACCTAAGCAAGCTAAGTTTGATGTGGGGGCTATAAGCCAGAACATTAATATCAAGACATACTTTCTCTGCAGCATTCACTTAATACAACCTACTATTTGCTTGTTGAATACACGTCTTGAAAAGAGAAAAGGTGCATCAATCAATGATGACTTTACAAAGAGAAGTACTATGGCCTGGTAAGCACCTGGGGCTTTGGGAGTACAGAGGGGCAGCTCAGCAGACAACTGCTGTGAGGTCTTTAAAACAGGCCTTTCACAGTTGCTGCCTAGCATTCCTGGAGGTTTGTGGAGGAAAGAACATTGGGCTTGTGATTCCAAGGGTAATTGTAAGATCCTATTGCCTCTACTTGTACCCACAAAGCCTAACCACCTTTAATTTCCATTAGAAAGCTAAAAATCCTAAAACTAAACATAAAAAAAATTTGAACATCATCAAATTTAAAAATAAATTTATTGTAGCTAAAGTGATTCACAAAGATTAATAATCTCAAATGTTTTCTGTTTTTGTAAGAGGGAAGAGATTTGAGAGGAAACCGAGAGGGCTGTTAGGATGGGTGCTCTTTAAATATTTGGCGAATGAGTTATCAACCAGATTTGCTTTAGGTATAGTACTGTGGATTTCCAACTTTTGCAGTCTTCTACAATAACAGTAGGTGGCAGAAGTGCCCCAGTATGGAATGCAAAGGAACTGCAGAGAGAACTTTCTGGCCTTTAAAATATTAATATGCTTTATAATTTGGGTGGGGCAAGACCAATTTTCCTTCTGTTCTATGACACTATACGCATTCATAGATTGGATATAACATTCTGTGGTAACATCTTTGATGATGTTAGTTATGCTCTTTACCACCCCAGTTCAAATAATATTTATAAGTTGACTGGCGTTTCTTTACCTGCTTCCCCAACCCTCATGGTTTCTGGACTACTGTATGCTTTTTCTTTTGAAAAGGGTTATGAATTCCTGTCCCTAGAGAGCTTATGGAAATGCCAGAAGACCTGATTCAGGATTGACATTTTTGATTCTGGAAAAAATAAGAATTGCAGACATTTGAGGTGAATCGTGATATGTGATCAACACCACTGGATTATCTCTATTATCATCAGTCCTAAACTACTGAATTGTATGCTGTCAAGAAGAGACAAGAGTATGACAGTTACACATCTGGATTCTAAAGTCAGATTGCCTGAGTTCAAATCCAGACTGTCACTGATTGTGTGGCTTTGGCCCTATTACTTACCCTCTCTATTCCCCAGTTTCTGACTGTAAAGTGGATATAATAGAATATATCTCACAAGACTGTGGTTAGGATTAAATGAATTATTATGTATAGCACTTGGTGTGTGGCACACAGTAAGCACCATGAAAGTATTCATTACCATTGTTTTTTTCAATATTTTATTAAGAAATGAAATTAATAGGCAAGTAGTGCTGCTGTAGAAAATGAACTAAATGCTGTGTGAATATTTCAAGTTTGTTGGCTGAAAATCATTGCTGGCATTTCTATGGCAATTAAGGTCATAGAACAAATTATGACATTAAAACAGTAAAAAAATGTTAAATTCATGAATTAGTTTGAAATGCAAAAACAACACGTTAAAATGTTGAAAAGTGAATAGCTTAAATTTCCCTAGATAGTAAATAATAATGAAATATCCCATTTTGTTCCTGCTCAAAATCAATTATCTACCAGATATTGTCCAAAATCATTTATTCGAAATCTTTTAAAATCTGGCTCTAATAAAACTTTTTGACATAGAAAGCCTTCTATTCCATGGCAACCACCTACTCTGATTCTAGTACCACTGTTACTTATTAACTCTCCTCAGGGCACACACAAGAATATCCTTTCTTAGACTTTCTTCCTGGTCATGATAAAAGTGACCGACTGGTCATCCTTATTTAGATCCTACCTTACTCAATAAATGATTTAAAGCAGCTTTTCGAGTACATTAAAAATTAGAAACTTTTCTTTATAATATCAGACATAATTTAACCCAAAACAAAACAAAACCAAACCTGAGGCCAAATGTTAATCTTTCATCAAGCCCCTCAGTAGGTAGACTAATAAAAACAGCCTACAAGGTATTCTTGCCTTGGTTGATGGAAACACCTTTTAGGAGAATTGGACAATGTTATTAGACTGAACGTGTCTCCTCAACATTCATATATTGAAACCCTACCCACTTCCTTGTGATGGTGTTAGGTGGAGCTTTTGGCCAAGAACCTAAGAGTTGAGCATAAAAAAGTTAGCTTGGGTCAGTTTAACAACTGACATAAAAAGTTGTTTTTCAAAATAATTTGTATCTTTATAAGAAACATGGGAGCTTTCCTCCCCTCTCTATTCTTTGCCACCTGAGGATACAATGAAAAAGCAGTCTATAACCCTGAGGAGGGTATCATCAGAACCTGACCATCTGGCCCTCTGGTCTTGGACTTCCAGCCTCCAGAACTTTGAGAAATAAATTTCTATTGTTTAGAAGCCATCCAGTCTGCGGTATTTTGTTACAGCAGCCTGAAATGACTAAAACGGGCAAGACCTAGCAAAATTATATATCACCTATCCCTTGACCCACCAATTCCAATTCTTAAAATCTATGCCACAAACCAAAATGAGAAATGCACAAGGCCCTTCTTTAGGAGGACTCCTGGTTACCTGATGCTGGCCTTAAAGGTAACCACCCTCTGGAATGCTGCCTTGTCTGTCTCAAGTAAATCTTTCTTATAAGGTTGGGTAGAGACTCTAAAAGGAAGAAAGCATTGAACTTACCTACTGAACTCTTCCATGCCCACTTTGCTAATGAATATTTCTTTAGTAAGTGAGCATGAGGCTATATACCACACCCACCTCACCTTTTGTGGCCACTACCAAGAACTCAGAGCTGAGCATAATGAAGTCAGCTTGGGTCGGTTCACAACGACTGACACACAAAAAGTTATGTTTTTCAAATTTATTCTAAACATTTCACATTAAGTGAAATTTAACCATAGTCATTACAGAGCATTACCACAATAGTGCATACAAATAACTTTTAAAGACAAAAGAATACAACCTTCAACGAGTTAATAGCCATTTTACCATGTAAACAAAAATAAAATGAAATCCCGATACTAAAAAGATACATATTCAGAGGTAAAATGCATAAAAATAATTAAACATTAACATAACCCACAGCTAGATCACATTCTTTGCAAGAGAGTACATATATTAGTACTCAACATTTACAAAATTTCAGAATCCTGTTAAAATCAAAACCATCTCTGGTTTATGATACAGCACAATTCATAAGGCAAAAATATAGGCATTATCATCCAGTTCTTTAATTTCACTTGTATTTTAAGGCAAGCTTGGAACTTTTTGCTTGGTATTTTAAAATAAATGGGACTTATACATGATAACTTGACAAAATTAACAATAAATTGTCTGTAGTTAAATATGTGAAATATAAAAGACATATGGATAACAATTTTTCTCTCTGCAGAGATGTAAACTGGATTTTTATTTGACTCCATATCCACACCAGTAAGAAAACTTGTAAACCTATATTAAAAACCTATTGTACTCCTCAGTCTTCTCAAATATGTCTCAACACTGAATCAATATACTGTAAGCAAAATCCAATATATATCCAGCCACAGAATAACTGTATTTAATTAAATCATATTCTAATTTAAAGTGCTGTTTACAAAGGACAAAAAGGTTAAAAGATAGAACTGGATGTTGACATGTGACAACTTAAAATTTCATAATTTTCAGACTACAGAGGTTATAGAGGTTATCACAAGTTTATTGAATTTAAGCAGTATCTATTATAGAATTTGATTTTCCTGAAAATGAGCACTTAGGTGACAATACCAGAAATCCAACACCAAAACTGAAAACACACCATTATATGTACATATATTTCCTTCAATGTCATCCAGAGCCTTGATAAAACTTAAACTAGTTTAAGTTTCTATATCTTGTTTTTCTTCTAGAAAATATATTATCCAATTCCAAGAAATCTGGAATTCTATAAACTTTAGATTCTTTATAATTGTCATGTCAATAAAACACTGAACACTAAAGGACACAAAAGTTTATACATAAACTGGGTCTTTAATTACTTCTTATGATGTTGGAGATAAGGAATTAGATTCACACTCCACCATGACTTGGGTACAGGTCTCCCTCACTGTATTTTATTCTTTGATAAGATTGTATCTTATTTATAGCCACTATAGCATCTGGCACAGGATCTCGTACATATAGTAGACCTGCCATATTTGTCAAGTTATCAAAATAATTTTTCAAAACCTAATGAATATCACTTTCCTATCATTTGATACCACTTCCTATAATTTAATATTCATTTGTATCTAAAACAATATTAGTAATAACATATGGAACTACATAAATATCCTTTGGGCTACATTAAAAACCACTTAAGTTCTATTACTATATTCAACAACTATTAAATAGCCAAACATTTCTAGTAGATTAAGCCTTCATAAAATAATTATAGAAGGTAATTATATTCTAATTAGATAATTACTAGTTCTCACTGTAACTTTTTTCAAAAATATTTTTAGGCAATCTTAAATAGCTGTCTCCTCTTTGCCTGATTATATAAAATTATTTCTATTATTTTTAACCCTGGGAATTTATAATCAAATATCTTTATCCTTTTTAACATAAGAAATGTGTAGCTTTTGTCAGTAGAATATTCATGATGAAACTTCTCACAAATCTGTACAAGGCGGGTCTATTGTAAAGTTGTCAGTTGTCAGGTTGCATTAATATCTCTTGCTGTTATGAACAGCAGAGTATGCTTAGCAAACCTGAAATAAAAATTTCTAAATTTGGTATTTTTCTTCTTTTCACAGGTTTTCATAAGTTGTTCTCTGGTATGGCTCCTACTATTGCCCAAAATATTTCACATTTAGTCTTCTTCAACGCAAAATTCAGATTTTCCCAAAACAATGACCAATATATCCCTTTGATCTAATTTACCTAATGATTATCTATTTTATACTAATTTGATAGTGAGGCTGATACACTGAGTAAAACATTGTTAAAATAAAATGTATAGTATAGATCTGTTTACGATTAAAATAGTTTTCTAATCTTTCAAATTCCTTTCTGGGGAGAAAGAATTAAAAAATAGCGTAATAGGATGTACTTAACAATTTCATTGCTATAAATAGAAAGAAAATCAAGTTGGGGATTTAAAATTAAGTATGTGATGAAATCTATTTTAAATTGCTTTTCTTTAAAGTCTAGACCAATCATAATAGTGCACCTTGTTTCTATTCAATAGATTTATTCAAATCAATTAAAAAGTTATTGCTATATATCATTGTTAAACAAGCAACATAGAAAATACTCAGCCTGTCAATTTTATTAGTAGCTCTTGCTGAGTTCTTAATTAGAAGAGACTAAAAATCACTTGCAAATTTTTATAATATGTGCAAATATTCATAAAGCATGATACTCCTTATGCTTAAGGAAGATTTTTACATAGTTTTGTAGTATACATTTAAATCTACAACTGGCAGTTTATGGAAGAACAAGGAAAACCGCAAATTGCCCAGCTATAGTTTAGTATAGAAGTAACATATATACTAACAAATGAACTTACACTTTATAATTACAAATGGCTTCTTAACAACAGTTTAGAACATTATGGCACTTAAGAATGCAGTATGAATTTTTCTTAGAAAACAAATATACATTAGTTTTGCAGAGACTATAAAGAGATGGTGGGCAGGTAAAAAAAGAAATCATGGAAAAGAAAAATGACTACAGTACCAAAAATAAAAGTACCGATATCATAATAAAATGCAAGGTAATATGTTCAAGACTAACAGACATTTACTAAAACATGCTAAAACAAAATGAGCCAATCACTTCTTTTAAATATGTCACTTGGCCATAGCAAACAATTTTGCTTTAAAAGATTATTTCTTTAATCAAAGTAGAACCAAATTTAGAAGTATTACTCAAGTAAATGAGCTCCAGTTTTCCTCAGTAACTTTAAAACATTCAGTTACCTAAGAAATGTACAAAGTAATGCATAACTGACTAGTGCTTTATATTTAATGAATATATTTTTGTTTTAAGGACATGTAATATCTAGCACAGGAAGATCAAAAATGTATCTTTCTTTAAATCACTATTCAGGAACCATGAAAAACATAACAGGCATTTAGATAATTTTTGGATGTTAACATTGGTATAATTACTAATATTTTTAATAAGCACAAATGAATCAAGCCAGTAAAAATGAAAAATACTATTAAAACACGTCATGCATATCTCATACTGAACATCCAAAAGAACATCATTATAGCCTTGTTATAGCTCCTACAGTTAGCACCATTTTTTATATCTGAACACTTTGAAAAAGCAAAGGTCTTAAAAAACTAAAATTATTATATGAAAAAAATCAATATGCACTAAAGGTGGTACTATACATTTGTCAAATATTTACATCGACATGGGAAAGCCTGCTATACTACTAAAATAATATTAAAGTGATATGCATTAATTCTTTGTATCCATGCTCAGCATAGCATAGATGGGAAAGTAAATCCATCCAGAATTAACCTGCCCATATAAAAAAGGAATAAACAGCAAATCTCTGACTTCTTTAATTAAGCCCTCAAATATCATGATAGTAAAAGTATTTGTCTTGCAAACATATTACATCCCTAACCCCAAAACCATTTAGCAGGAATAATATCCAGGTGACTCACTATGGCATATAATTTATACCCCTTTAAAAGTACCAAAAAAAAAAAAAAGCAGCCCTTTATTTAAAATGTGAAGCATATGAATTTACATCCAACAGACAATATCTGCACTCTGTCCAGTCATTCAATACACTCCAACATCTAAGCATCATTTACCCTAGTAAATCATGGTGCATACAGAGGAGGGAGCGAGCTAAAAGAGCAGCAAGGTTTTCTCCACATGTACATGTACGAACATAAAACTACTTTATTCCAGTATTGGGGGGAGAAGTACACGATTCAATTGGCAAGATCTCTTTTTTTTCTTTTTTCTTTTTTTTTGATTATTGATTCACTGTGTAATCAAGAGCAACCAAAGCTACCTGTCAGTTCAAAGTACCCAACAAAACTTTGAGTCTTCATGCCACTTCAAGTTAAAAAGAAAGCAATGCAGCTTCTGGGTTTCAGATAATTGGGCATCCTTTCACGTGGCACAAGGTTCATCACCTCATTCTTTCCATGAGTCCACATTTGTCAAAGTGCAGTTAATCCAAAATTGCAGCGACAGTATATCATGCCAGCTGAATCTAGCCATGTATCTGAGATAGGGTCATATTTCTGCACAGTATTCAGATAGGAAGACCCTGAGTGACCACCAACTACATAAAGGTAGTTATCAATTACTGCAGCACCAACACCTAAGAAAGGTGGATAAAAATAGGGAAAAAACATGTTAACTATTTTGTAGACTTCTCACTAAAAATAAGTAAATTTGTACTTTAATGTTTTCTTAAAATACATTTCAACAATTTATTATTAATTAGATAAGCAATACAGCACTATGTGCTAACTGAAAAAATATCCCTGAATATAAAAGAATTGAAATCTTCCTTTACCTCTCCTCCCCAATTCTACTCTCTCTCATCTCCACCACAGGAAATACTATTAAGAATGCAGTATCTATCTTTCTATATGCTTTCTTCTCAATTTATATTTACACATATTCTTCAAAAAATCATTCATTTTTATCAGGTTTTGAAATACAAGTATCCCCAGCTTTTCGAAAGTTCGTATTACACTACTTTGTTTTTGCGAAAGAGCTACATTGGTACAGTTGACAATTAAAAAATGCTGGAGTTGGGGGCACCAACATCCACACAATCATAAATCCGAGTAGGTCTAAAAAGAACAAGGTTACCCCAATTTTTCATTCTCATTATTTCACGGCTTTTTCTCTCAACGATACCACAAAAACAACTAAAATAGTTCATTACACTTTGTCCTTTGTTTCTTTTGCATCTTTAATGTTTCGGGAGTTTCTTTAATCACAAATGCAAGCAATATTCCTAAGGGATTCCATTAGTAATTTAAAACCTTCCCCTTAAAATAATGATTTGAGTTTGAGCTCAAAGATAACTTTTTCCCCTTGATGTACTTGTTTCTCTCTAGGAACACTGTAATTTAACCTTTCCTTGATCAATTATATTCCTTGAGGAGAGAACATTTGAAAGTGAACATATACAGGCAGCTGATGTGCAATAAAAAACAAAACAGAACATCCAAGGATTCTGTGTGTGTGTGTAACGTATAAAAAGATGGCATCGGTAAGATACATTTCATTACCAGCATTTCTCAAATGTGTTCTCCAAATTTAAGAAATGATAATATGTATTGTCATATTAAAACCACAGTAAAGAAGTCGATATAGTTTTGTCTAATCTAATTGTCTCCCAAGTTTACCACAAAAAGTTTTTTTCTGGACAAGTAATAACTCTTATATTCCAAGGAACTACTGTTCTAAGATCACCACTACACAAAATATTCTCCTATATGTTAGAAATTAGTAAGTTATTATTACCTGTTCTGGGTTCTTTCATTGGTCTACACACAGTCCACTGATTTTGATGAGGGTCATATCTTTCAATGCTTGACAAATGTGAGACACCATTATGTCCACCCACCACAAAAATAAAGCCTAACATGACACCCACACCAAAGTGAATCCTTTTATCTGCCATAGACGCAACCATCTCCCAGGAGTCCTTACTTGGATCATAACGCTCCACACTGCAAACATTCACAAAAGAAAAAATTAATTCACATCCTTTGTCTCACTCCTCCTAGTAAAGCAGAACTAAACCCCATCATCTGAACTTTTAAAAGTTCAAACAAATAGATATAAAATCAGAGTAGTTTGTCCCAAATATTTAGATTTTGCTGAAAAGACTGCAGGGATAAAAACTTATTTGTGCACTGGGTGCAATAATAGCCATATGCTATTCCATTATATTGTATAAGCAGCAAGGCATATTAAAGTTATAGAACTTTTGAAGTCAGAAAACCTGGGTTCAAGTACTAATGCAGCATAACTAAAGTGAATAAATCCTAGCCTAACACATTAGATTTGTGTAATCCTGAACAACTTCAGAGGATTCATGAAAGAATAAAGTCAAATGAGAATGTATGTGACAGGTCTTTGAAAGTCACAAACTGAATACAGATGTGAATAAGGATAACAAGAGTCTTCTACACAGCTAAGGAAAAGAAAAGAAAGAAAAATTTCTTTTCTTACAGGAGAATTCGTGGTGGTTTACTGCAAAGCAAACACTGCAGATTTCATAACACAAACTAGCTAATCATAATAATCTCTGAGTGGTTTAGGAGAATTCAGGGATTATGTCAAATTGCATTCCAAGGACCTCTTGACATTCCAAGCTGTATTATGGAAATCCAAATCAAATCAGAATTTCCAAAAAAGCTTCCCTGTATTATCCTAGAAGGCCTTTAAGCCTAAACCTTGCCCTGAAGGGGCACAAAGACATGCTTGTTGAGCTTGTTCTGGTCTTAACCTAACTTCTCAAAACGCCTAAAGCATTTGAGAGTCAGTGACATAATTCTGGAGTTCAGAATAGAGACCAGACTGCAAAGTAGACTAGAATACAGACTAAACTATAACTGTTTCTGAAAGGACACCAAGATAAAAACCATTAGACAAAATCACTGGACAAGAAGAGTTGATAAACAGCAGGCAAAACTTAAACTTCAAGAGCATTATCTCAAAACTAAAATACTTAACCTTTCGTCTTATAAATTTCTGCCAGCAACTTTTCAAAAATAGAAATTTATGCCTGGGCCCCAAATACCATTCCTTTGACTAAGGGAACAATAAAAAGGGAGACTACTTTAGCTTACACAGAAATAAAAATTCATGGATGAAATGCTGTTGTACTATTACTTTCTCAATCAGTTAATAAACCACAATATATTCTTTCATTAAAATGCTCACAATTAATAAAACACATACCACTCTAATTACTATTAGATATAAAATCTTTGGAACATTAATTTTTTTAATAAAGGTTAGGAATTATGATTAATTTTCCATTTAAGCAGTCACTTTATGTTTTTTCTCTTATATATATTTCTCCTTAATTCAGAGACTACTACAAAATACAGAAACCTGAAATTCAGACTCTAACACAACTCAGATACTTAAATAATGTATATTGATTATAGAAAAAGACTCAAGAAAAAATACTTAAATAAGGCTTTAAGTTTATGATGCATTATAATATTGTCTATAGGAATTACATTTTTCACTTTTTTATTCTATTTTGCAATGCAGCAACAGGCCATTCCACACACACACACACACACACACACACACACACACCCCCCATTCAAAATCTAAAGTTGTCTAACTTTAAGTTTGTATTAAATCCCTGTAAAACAATTACAATTATACTCATGAAGATTAAATTTCCCAAATGTCAATCAATATTGCTTTAAAAATTAAAACGGGAAGTTCATTTATATACACAAATGGTTTAAAAATCAAAAATCATTGTTAATAACACTTTAAAAATCTACAAGCTTAAGTTAAATACCTGTTCATGTGGGCAGGCCCATATCCGCCAATGGCATATATCATTCCATCCAACACAGCTGCGGCAAAACAACTTCGTGTTGTAGTCATTGGTGCCACAGGTTCCCATTTTCTTATTTTGGGAATATACTTCTCTACAGATTGTAAATAAGACTGTCCATCATAACCACCTAAAGCATAAAGTTCTCCTGCAAGTACTACTACTCCAAGAGTACTTCGTTGTTCATTCATTCTCTCAAGAGAAGTCCAGGTATTTGTATCAGGATTCCAGCATTCTACTGAATTTTCATGTTTTCTGACAGTGAAATCAGGACGCACATCAGTTTCAATACCACCTATAACATACACTTTTTGGTCTAAAACGCATATTCCAAATTCATAGCGAGGAATGTTTAGGGGTGCCAAACCAATCCAAGAGTCATTCTGAGGAAAGTACATCTCCACACTAAAGAATAAGCAGAAAAAAATAAATTTTAAAAATCAAAATGGCCCATAAACAAAAAAAAAGTTTAATCTCCTTAGGACATGCAAATTAAAACCATAATAAACCATGACACTTTCCAGACTGGGAAAATTTAACGTCAGAAATAACAACTATTGACAAGAATGTGGAGCATATACACTGGTACAAAATACTCCGAAAACAACTTCACATTATCTGGTAAAATTTAAGATATACACATATTCTGACTCAGCAATTTCATTCCTGAGTATCTACTCTATCAAATGCCTATTACAGTCAGTGTTCCAACAGGACACATATACCCAAATGTTCATAGCAGTATAACAATCACTTGTCAAAAGGAGAATGGATAAATAAGATTGGTATAACCATCTTATGACTGAGCAATTCCATTCCTAGAGATGTACCCAAGAGAAATGCACACATATGTATATGTACAAGGATATTCACAGAAGCATTTGTAATAGTTAAAAACTGGAAACAGTCCAAATGTTCGTGAACCATAAAATGGATAAATTGTGGCATTAGAATTCAATACGGCAATGAAAATGAATAAATTATAGCTACATACAACAGAGATGAATCTTACACCTGTAATATTGAGGGAAAGAAGCCAACTTCAAAAGAGTACATTCTGTATAGTTTAATTTATATCAAATTCAAAATAATTTGTAATCTCTGGAATATAAATGAGGATAGTGGTTACCTTTGGGGAGGACAGGGAAGAAACTCAAGGGTGGTTTCTGGGTGCTGGTTATCTTTCCTATTTCTTGAACTGGTTTGTAATGTTCACTCTGTGATAATTCACTGAGCTGTACACTTGGAATTTGTGAACTTTTCAGTGTATAACATGTCGATTAATTTTTATAATTAACATGTTCATTGTAGAAAATATTGAATTATGTCCATATGCTATTCCTCACACCAATGAAACTAAATTAAGTATTTCCTTAGTCACACAGATGAATTTCATAAATTTACTATTCAGTGAGAAAACACATCTCTGAAGAATATAAATAGTATTACTGCATTTGAATAAAAATGTGTAAAACCTAATGATATATTGGGGACACATACAAGAAGTGGCAAAATTACAACAAAAAGCAAAGAAAAATACACAGAAAATTCAGAATAGTGGTTTCTTTTGAGGGAGGGGAGTAGGCATCATGAAGAGACATAACTATTAAAGGTATTATTAATAGTCTATTTCTTAAGCTGGTTGATAGGTACTTGAGTATATATTCTTTTACCCAGCATGCATATTATACATGGTCTCTTGCATGTATAGATATTTCATTACAAAGAAAGATTGGGTAAAAGGAGCCAATGTCCCCAAACTCAATAATGGATAGCATAAAAATATATATTCTCTATCCAGTATGATCAAAGTATACCCATTCAATAGCTACTGAATGCTTATGTAGTTTTGTTAAATTGAATGTTCTAAAAATGTGAATTTGTTCCAATGTGAACGATACAAGGAGAGCAGTTTCAGTGAGGTGGTGGGGACAAATTTTGACTGGAGTGGTTCAAGAGAGAATGGGAAGTGAAAACAGCAGGTATAGACAATTTTCCCAAGGATTTTACTACAAAGAGTAAAAGAAATATGAGGAGGCAGCTATAAAGATGAGCAGAGAAAGACCACAGAGTCCAGGATAGATTAATTTAATCTGGGAGCTTAAACCAGAACATGTTTGCATGCTGACGGCTATGATGCAGTACAGTAGGAGAAGGTGGTAACATGAGAGAATGTCAGGATAACTGCAAGAGCAAACTCTCTATGTAGAGGAGAGGGAATGAAAACTGATGCATAAATGGAAAAGTATCTTAGAAATAACTTGGTAGATTTGGTGATGATGAGAAAGTTCCCTTCGGATTGCTTTTATCTTCTCAATATAGTAAGAGAAAAGCTCATCGGCTGAGAGTTGGAAGGTGAGGGTAAGGGGCTTTGGATGTTTTTATGGAGCAGAAGGTATGAAACAGTACTCCAAAGTGAAAGAGTAAATTAATGAGGGAAAAGTAAAGGGGTGGCTAGGAGCTGAGGTCCCCAAGTGAGACCAGTTAAGATGGGTACATGTTTCTCTGCCACATTCTATTGCTCAGGTACAGCCATGGCTTAAGAGGAGAATCGGATTTAACTAGATGAGTATGATGGAAGGAAAGAAGGGCAAGGGAACCATGGGTGTATTCAAAGTAACGATAACACTGATGTTCCTGAATCTAAGTTCCTGGGTAAAGAGTGAAGGTGAGGACATGCGGTGGTTAGTGAACAATAAGTTTTCCTAACTATTAGAGAGCCAAAAAATTAAAAGTCTTGAAGAGAACAAAGAATGAGTGTAGTCGGGAAGCCTTGGGATGGGTCGGGGGACTCGTGAGAAGATTCCCACATGTCAAAAAAGAATGATTGTAGTGGGTGTACTGAAATAAATAAGCTGGCAAGAAAGGAGGTGGTGAACAGAGAGTGGAATTTCTGAAACTAAAATTTTCAGTGTTGAAGTCACTGGTAATGACAACGTTGAAGGTATGATCATGAGAACAGGTGCCTAAGACAGAAAAGATTGGTAAAAATGAGATCAAGGAGAGAGGAAAAGGAGTTGGATAATTGTGAATTATACTATGTGGATGTTGAAATCAATAAGAGTAATTATTTATGTAAAACGATGACAAATACAGTAAGCCAGCTATAAAAATCTTTAATGAATGAAGTTACTAAAGGAACAGCAAATGATAGCAACAGAAGGGATATCGAGTGATACAGCCTGATGGCCAATGCTTGAAATGAATTGAGGTTTTTGAGGAAGGGGAGATGAAAATATTTGGAAATGGCTATGAGGAACAAAGAAAACATTTATCCAATCTTTAGGACCTGCGATTAATGAAACATGGGGGGAAAACAGTTTTGAAAGGGTTTTAACAAAAACAGTATCCTTAAGCATCAGCTTTATTTCATTAGATCATGAAGTTGAGAATAAAAGAGATTTTTCTTATGATAGAATGTGAGTTCTAGAGGACACAGGAAACAGATGTAAGTCAAAAATAAATAAATAAATAAACTGGGCAATTAGGTTAAATTAGGTACTACATAGGGCCACACAATAATACTTTAATAAAAAATATATTTGGTTGTCACTCCAGGTTCCTAGCACAGAGCTCCTAAATTCCTTGCAATTTCCTGAGTAATAGACATGTCATGGTTTTAATTTACCCCTCTAAATTATACTATATGCTAACTTCCAAAATTCCAAGAAACTCAAGGATCTCTTCCTCGAGTTTTGCAATCATATCCAGCTAACTGTAGGACACCCTTCACTTGGATATTCAATAGACATTTCAAACTCAGTATGTCTCAAACTAAACACATTATTTTCCCCCCTTAAAATGACTCCTCCTATATTCTCCCTCTCCCTCGGTATATAACCATTTATCCAATATCTAACCAAAAAAATCTCACTCATCTTTTCATCATCTTTTTCTATCCATTCAAACAAATCCTATCAATATGCTCTCTAAAAAAATTTCTAAATTAATGCCCCAGTCTCTATCTTTACTACTACTGCCCTAATTCAAGACCTCATAATCTTTTGCCTATACTTTTACAATAACCTCTTTTCTAATCACTCTGATGCTAATTGTGGCCTCCTTGATCTTTCTCTATAATATAGTCGAGAATGATCTAATATACAAATTTGATCATTTCACTACCCTCCTTAAAATAGATTTTCAACATGCATAGTGAATACCCTCTCTTCATCACGGCACACAGTACCTTCTTGTCTTGGCCCTTATTGACCATGGCCTGCCATTTGCTGGTAAAAATTTTATACTTCGGAATACCGAACAGTATAGGGTATGTTTCCTGCAATTAAGATGTACACTGAAGTTTTTAAAAAAGATACGGAATATATCAGCTAACACTGATACAATATCAATAGTTTCCTACCATTGGAGGAGGGAAAGCAATCTGCCAAATTTTTGGAAATGGCCAGGAAGAAATCCATATCCTATGTGTCTCTGTACTTCGGTGACCTTCCCACCGTTTTTTGCTTGGCTCTTGCTTAGCCTTCAACACTCAGCTTGGACATTAACTTTTCCATATCTTCCCTAAATCCCCCAAATGGGATAAATGCCTCTCCTTTAATACTTCCATTGAATTATCTATATCACTGAATTATCTATAACACTATCTATTTAAATGTCTCTTTTACTAAATTATGAACTAATTAAAGAACAATTATCTAGCATAGTGTGTCTGATGCACAGGTGCTTAATATTTTTTGTAGAATTAAACTAATTATTCAGGTTGATTAAATTTTTCCACAGTTGTAACTAATACTGCAATAAACAACTTTGTGCAAATGACATTTAAAATCTTTTTTCTAAGATGAAAAATTTCTGAGTCTAAAAATATGAAGTTCTTATGACTCTTCGATAATTTATGTTTGTTATTTTTAATATTTGAGAGATCAAGAGGCAACTGCTCAAGAATTTTTACAATGTAAATTCATATTTGGAATTTGTCATGACATTTTGACTAGTAAGATTTACTTCATGCCAATGCCATTAAAAATAAGAGTAAACAATTCACGTACTCACCATAACTAATGTTTCACCAGTAGCGCAATTTCAACCATACTAGCTTTAGACTATAATTAAGATGTACACTGAGGTTTTTAAAAAAGATAGGGAATATATCAGCTAACACTGATAAAATATCAATAGTTTCCCACCATTGGAGGAGGGAAAGCAATCTGCCGAAATTGGGGAAATGGCCAGGAAGAAATCCATAGCATCAAAGAAATATATCAAATGCAAAAGTTTTCATGAAGCAATCTCACTCAAGGGAAAAGCAAAGGTAACATCCAGCTATATTTTCAATATATAAAAGTTATTTGTATAATGCTCAAAATCAGAGATTGGCAAAAAATGGTAATAGGCCAAATTCAAACTACCAGTTACTTTTATAAATAAAGTTTTATTGGAACCCAGCCATACTCATTCATTTACGTATTGTCTCTGGCTGCTCTCGCTCTACAATGGCAGAGCTGAGTAGTTATGACAGGGACCATATGGCCACAAAGTCTAAAATATTTATTATATAAAATATTTCTTACTTGGTTCTTTATAGAAAAAGTCTGACAACTCATACTCTAAGTTATTACAAAAAAAACCACTTTTTACAACAAAATGTTTACGATAAAGAAAATAAATTGCACACAAAGTCCGTGACTTGTATCAGTATCTGATTTTTTTCTTATTTGTTTAGTGGTTCTAATTAACTGTTTTCATTCAAATCCACTCTTGTCCCTAGTCTTCCTCATCACAGATTCCTAGCTCTCCTCTTTAGTGTCTCCTGATATTGCTAGCAATAATAAATCCCTTTGACCTGTTCTGACTCAAATAAAGATGTAAATGGTTTCACAAAGGAAAAAAAAAAAGACATGAAATGGAAGAAAAGTTAGTGAGTAACAAGGAGAGATAAAGTTTGTGTACTGGGTGGGAGGAGGGTGTTAATAATTGAGAATGGTGTAGAGAATGGATGAAAATATGATTAAAACAACCAGAAAAGTGTTTAGGAAGAAGAGAGAAAATAAAAAAGAAAATCAAACTATTTAAAAGTATAGAAAGCACATTTATAAAGTATAAAATCTATTAACATCAATCCTTCTATTTACCTATCCAAACAGGCAAACAGCCCAGATTTTCCTCCTACTGCACAAAGTACTTTGGGAGCACAACGAGGTCGTGTCACCAAGACTGTCTGATGAGAGAGTCTATGTTCAGGCATAAAGTGGTACTTTAGGGCTTCATTCAAAAGATGTTTACAAGTGCGATCATCGCGAATGAGATGATTTGCTTCATACAGTCTAGTGAGAAACTTAACACTCAGCAATGGTAATCGCACACTGTTAAGTAGCTGTGCTAAGTATTTCTGGCGTTCTTGTACATCATACTTGATCCAAGACTCAAGTGCATAAAAAACGGTCTCTTCAGTAGCTACATTCAAACAGTCATTGGAAACAATTTCATCCAAATCCGCATGTGTAAGCTCAAAAAACTCTTCAGTCTGGCAAACGGCTTCAAAATTCTGGCATATGTATTTAGTGGCTGCCAAATAAAGGTCATGACAACCATATGTCTCTGCAAAACGAGAAATTCCAATACAATTACCAGGATCAAGTTGGTTTTCAAGAAATGCGCAACACTCTTTCAAGACAAGTTTTATCTGGAGTAGGTTTGCTGCTGGAAGGAGAGATTCAACTGTATCCTGTGAAATAAAAACAGTCCCTGTATAGGCATACTCCACAATGGCCTGGAGAGCAGTTTCATCAATGCACTGAAACTCAACCTCACCGTTCTCTTTTTCAGATAGGTTTCCAGTGAACATAGCTTTGAAATATGGGCTGATGCTGGCAAGTACCACTTTGTGAGCATGGATTTTAACATCACCTACTCGAAGAATGATGTCACAGAGTTCGTGATGTTGACGAAGAAGATTCAGGCCCTGTAGAAGTTGTTCAGAATGTAAGTGGGTTAAGTTAGCAAGCATGTAGGTCGGGGATGTGTGGTCCATCTACAGAAAAAAAGCACAAACAATTATTTCAAAATAATCTTGCCAAAATGATTCCTTTTCTAATAGAATAAAATAAATGAGGGTATGTTGTTTGCTGGTTTTTAAATATTTTATCCTAAATACTAAATAGTCTTTTAGAGTCAGAAGGGATGTTACCAATCACATAATTCAAGTCCTTTAGTATAGATATTAAGAAAAAGGTTATGTGTTATGCCCCAAACTACAAGTCTCTTGACAATGAATGGACTTTTGGATCAGAACTCTGCCAACTCTTCTGGTTACCTTCATTAAATTCAAGTTGAGCTATCACTGAAACAATTCAGTGAAACGAATTCACTGAAACAAATGCAAATTTGAAAAAAAATTTCCCTGTCCTTAAAGGAAAATTGGCTTTGAAACAATGCTACCAGCTTTTTGACTATTTTCTCAATAATAATAACAACAACAATGCTTGCCAATCTAATCAACAGATGCTTTCATGGGAAAGAAATGTCATGTTAACTTACCTACTTTACCCAAAGTATTCAAGTATTCAATAATTCAATAATTATCTTGATAAATGGTGTTAAACTTAACAAAGGTACCATTATTGTCAACTAATTCAATGACAATGAAAAATTAATAAGAATACAATCTGATGTTCTTAAATGAGGGCAACAGATTCACTCACAGATATAGACCACTAACTACTCAACTCTTGATCAGAACTTTAAAATACCCACTCAATCAACTTGCCACTATGTGCTTCCGGAAGATGAAAAAGAGTAAAAATAGGAGAAATGAGAAAAAAAAAAAGAAGTCAAAGGCAATAAGGACAGTTGTAGGCTGAATAATGGCTTATCCAAAAGACATCACATCCTAATCTCTAGAACCTTTGAATGTTACTTTAGACGGCAAAAAAAAAAAAAAAGACTGCTTATATGATGATTAAAGATTCTAATATGGGTAGATTAACCTGGAATATCTGGGTGGGCCCTAAATACAATGAGAGGTACCTTATAAGAAGAGGGAAGAAGGAGACATGGCACAGACTGAAGAGAAGATGGTAATGTGGCCACACAGATAAGAGAATAGTGATGCAGCCACAAACCAAGTAATACTGGTAGCTATCTGAAGCTGGAAAATGCAAGGAACAGATTCTCCCCTAGAGCCTCCAGAGTGTGCACAGCCCTTCCAATGCCTCAATTTCAGCCCAATGATAACTAATTTCAGACTTCTGGCCTTCAGAACTGTGAGAGATTTTAAAAACAAATGAGTTTGTGGTAATTTGTTACATCAGCCATAAGAAATGTACACACTGATACCTCAAACTAGATCACAGCAGCTGCTTAGAGTAGATAAAAGGAACATAAGACATCTATGCAATATGAACTGTTTCCTTCCTGTTTCATTCACACCTCAAATACAAGTTATGGGGATAATAAAAAAGTAGATTTGGTTCCTATTTTTAATGTATTATCCTTAAATTAAAACATTCTAAACATTATTAAATAATACAAATATTGGTAGGACAGAGAGTAAAGCACTTCATTCCTGTGCATTTTTAAGTGGAAATATTTGAATACTGAAACTTTTATTTTCATCTAGAACTTCATCATTTCACTTTTCAATTAAATTTTAAGTCTGTTAACAAATTGTGTTAATATGACCACCTTACAGCTGATATCACCAAACTCCATTTCTGATCTTTGCAAATAATCCTACACACATCAGAAAAATTCTCAATAATGGTATGAACAAATCTCAAGAAACTTCCAGAACAGAAAATTGGTAAGACAGAAAGCAGAGGCATAAGTTTAGATCTGGATCTGTTCTTTTACTTATTATAGTCTTGACCTTTTAAATCTATTTAACTTCTTTTAGCCTGAGTTTAATAGAAAGAGTTAATATCTAGACTGAAAAGTGAAAAATGAACAAAGGCAAGTAGATACACAAAATAAGTGATGAGATTAAAAAGCAGTCCTAGTTACTTTACATCTGGTTAACTTTACCTTCTCTCATCTTCATTTTCCTTATCTGTAAAATGAGATCATAATAATACCTAAACTACATAACTCACAAGGTTTTTGAGAATCAAATCAGACAGTGCACATAAAAACACAAACTGTGAGAGTTACTACTGTAGGGTACTATGGTAAAGCAACAGAGGTGTAACAGTTATCAGTGAAGAACAGGAACCTTGGAAATATAGATGAGTTTTAGTCCTGAGTCACATACTGTTATAAGGAATTGGTACATTTCTTTATCTAAGTGTTAATTTTTTTTCATTTGTAAAATAATAATACCTCCATCTATCTCAAAAGGTTACATGAAAATGGTTTTATAAAGTATAAAGTTCCACACAACCTGAGGGGCTATAAATATAGCACTTAAGTTTCATTTTATTAAATTGCCTCTTCTCATGATCTCCACTTTCACATTCTTTCCACGATGACTTTTCACTCCCATAAAGCTCATGTAATTACTACAGTGTTATACAAATATATTCTGACTATATGCCAGATTTTGTCTATAACCTTTCTCCTCTCTAATCCTTTTTATCATCCAATAAAGTTTTCAAAAAGCTGGGTCAAAATTAACTTCACCCGGAAGTCTATAAGCATTTAAGTACTCAATTCTTTTACATGCAATTAGTTTAATTAAGTGCGCTGTTTTTGTGAAACATATCTCTCTCAACTCTCATTTGTCTGATTTAAAAAGAAGAATGTTATCTAGAATAAACAAGGAGAATGTTATCCAGAAGTGAAGAATAAACAGGAAAAGCAAGTGGATATATAAAGTAAGAAGGCTGACTGAAAAAGGAGACCTAGCTAATGCAACGAGACAATAAAGGGAAATAAAAAGTATACAGATTGGGAAGGAAAAAAATAAAACTGTCTTTGCTGGCAGATGACATGATTGGCTATGTAGAAAATCCAAAACGATAAAAAAAACTTGTGGAACTAATAAACAATTATGGTAAGGTTGCAAGATATAAGGAAAATATACAAAAAGCAATCACTTTCCTATATACCGACAATGAACAAGTGAAATTTGAAATTAAAAATATATTACCATTTACATTAACACCAAAAAAATGAAATACTCAGGTATAGATCTAACAAAATACATACAAAATCTATGCAAGAACTATAAAATTCTAATGAAAGAAATCAAAGAAATAAATATGGAGATATTCCACGTTCATGGATACGAAGACTCAATATTATCAAGATGTTAGTTCTTCCCAACTTGAATTCTAGGTTCAATGTAATCACAAGAAAAATCCCAGCAAGTTATTTTGTGGATATCACAAACTGATTCTTAAGTTTATATGGAAAGGTAAAAGATCCAGGACAGCCAATTCAATAATAAAGAACAAAGTCTAAGAATTGACACTATCCATCTTTAAGAATTATTATAAAGCTATGATAATCAAGACAGTGTGGCACAGGTGAAAGAATAAACCAATGGAACAGAATAAAAGCCCAGAAATAGACCGACATAAATACAGTCAACTGATCTTTAACAAAGCAGTAATGGCAATACAACAGAGAAAAAGAGTCTTTTTAACAAATGGTGGTAGAACTAGATACCTACATGTAAAAAGAATGAATCTAGATACACCTTACATACTTCGCAAAAATTAACTCGTAATGGATTATAAACTTAAATGTAAAATGCAAAACTATATGACACCTAGACAATAATGCAAAAGAAAAATCTAGATGACCTTGGATATAGCAATGACTTTTTAGATATGATATCAAAGGCATAATCCATGAAAGAAAGAACTGATAACTGGATGTTACTGAAATAAAAATCTTCTGCTCTGGGAAAGGCAATGTCAAGAGAATGAGAAGACCAGCCACACAGTGGAAGAAAATATTTGTAAAAGACACATCTGATAAAGGATTGTTATTAAAAATAAACAAAGAACTCTTAAAATTCAACATTAAGAAAATGAACCACCTGTTTAAAAAAGAAAATGGATGAAAGACCTTAACAGTTACCTTACCAGAGAAGATATACAGATGGTAAGCATATGAAAATATGTTCAAAATCATATGTCATTAAGGAACTGCATATTAAACTGACATACCACTTATTAGAATGGGCAAATCCCAGAACACTGAGAATACCAAATGCTGGAGAGGAGGTGGGGCAACAGGGACTCTCATTCATGGCTGGTGGGAATGCAAAATAGGACAATCACTTTGGAAGACACTTTGATGGTTTCTTACAAAACTAAAACATGCTCTTGCCATATAATCCACCAATTGCCCTCCTTGGTATTTACCCAAATGAACTGAAAACTTATTTCCACACAAAACCTGCATATGGATGTTTACAACAGCTTTATTCATAAGTGCCAACACATGGAAGCAGCCAAAATATCCTTTTGTAGGTGAATGGATAAATAAATGGTGGTACATAAAGAAAATATTATTCAGTGCTAAAAAGAAATGCGGTATCAAGCCATAAAAAGACATGCAGTAAACTTGAATGCATATTACCAAGTGAAAGAAGCCAATATGAAAAGGCTACATACATACTAAATGACTCCAATTATATGACAGTCTGGAAAAAGTAAAGCAATGGAGACAGTAAAAAAATCAATAGTTTCTAGGAGTGGGGGAAAGGGAGGATTGACTAACCAAAGTACACAGGGTTTCAAGGGCAGTGAAATTGCTCTATGATACTACAATGGTAGATACATGTCATTATACATTTGTCCAAACCCACAGAATGTACAACGCCAAGAGTGAATCCTAAGTTAAATACTGAATTGTGATAATGATGTGTCAACGTAGACTCATCAACTGTAACAAATATACTACTCTGGTAGGGGATGTTGATAAAGGATGAAATTATTGTGTTTGGGCAGGGTATATAATAATTCTCCTTATCTGTGGTTTCACTTTCTGTAGTTCCAGTTACCTGCAGTCAACCGCAATCTGAAAATATTAAATGGAAAATTCCAGAAACAAACAAGTCCTAAGTTTTAATTTGCTTGCTGTTCTGAATAGCATGATGAAATCTTGGGCTGTCCTGCTCCATCACACCTGGGATGTGAATCATCCCTTTGTCCAGAGTATCTATGCTGTATACACTACCTTTCCATTAGTCGCTTAGTAGCTGTCTTGGCTACAAAATCAGCTGTCATGGTATTGCAGTACTTGTGTTCAAGTAACACTTATTTTACTTAATAATGGCTCCAAGGCCCAAGAGTAGTGAGTGATACTGGCAATTCAAATATGCCAAAGAGAAGCCGTAAAGTGCTTCCTTTAAGGGAAAAAGTGAGAGTTCTCAACTTAATAAGGAAAGAAAGTTGTATGCTCAGGTTGCTAAGCTCTACTGTAAGAATGAATCTGCTATCCATGAAATTGTAAAGAAGGAAAAAGAAATATGTGTTAATTTTGCAGCTGGCATGAAGCTGCAAAGGACAGCAAAAACACTGGATAACAAAACAAGGATCCAAAAGAACTGACATCTAACAAGAAGAAATTTAAGAGAAATAAATGTTAAGATTCCATAGTGGATTCCAAAACAACTATACAATTCCAAAACAATTATACGAGTATAAAATAAGAAAGAAAAAACTCATCTGTAGACTGTGTTTAAAGGGCTTATAGATTTTACTTAATCTTAGTACTACCTTAGTATACTAAGTTTAAGCTGCATTAGTAGAACTATAACATACAGAACTAGAGAGGAGACATTTTTGCTTTGCTCTGAAATGTCAGACCACATTTAGAGTACAGATTTTGGGTACCATCCCTTAAGAACTAAGCAAAGTATAACACCTGTCTTATGGGTCATGGAACTGAAGATGCTGACTCTGAGAAAAAAAAGAAATCTAAGAGTTATTATGGGAAAAACCAAGAGGTGAAAGTTACTCAATAATAATATTATAATATTTGGTTGTTTTGAGGATTAAATGAGTTTATACAGATAAAGTGCTTAGAATAGTGCCCATCACTTAGTAAGCTTTTGCTAAGTTATTTAATTACTAGTGAATTTTTTAAGTTGTCTGCTTAAAAGGTATTCTTTCTATGTTGCACCATCTCCCACTATTAGGTAAGAAATCCACACTATACCACTGACATCCTAGACTACACAAAGTATTGCAGAACTGTTGATTCTCAAATCAAATTAGTTGTTGGTTAGATTCACTTTTAGCATAAATAGGAAACATACAGTGATAGATCCTTATATTAAACTCATTTTTGTATATTCAGTTCAAAACTGGTAAATTACCATTAACATATGAGAGCATGATATAATACTGATTTGCAAATATACATACACAAATTATGTACACATGCAAAATATAAAACACACACATATGTATGTCTATATATATAAAACACATATTCAGCTATGGAGGACTGGATAATTTTAAGAGACTTGGCTCTACAATCAGGCTCTTAGGGTTACAATATTGTCTGTGCTATTTAACAGCTATGTGACCTTGGAAAGTGATCTTAAAGTCTGAGTTTTCTCGTCTGTAAAATAAAGACAAAACAGTACACATAAGTATTCAATAACTGTTAGATGCTATTTGTTATTATCATTATCATTATCATCCTTAAAAAGGTTTGATTTTTGCCCATGTGACTCCCTTCCATGTTTACCAAAAAAGAAATGAAGCTTACTTACTATCAAGTGAACATATACAACTAGGGCAAGGCAAATTTAACCAATTAAAAATACCATTAAAATGCCACTTTTAAATTTAGATAGTTTATTACTTACAGACAGTGAAAAGAAGAGTAAGCAGAAGACTAAGCTCCCTGGATCCTTGTCCCACACTCTAAAAAAGTTAACACCAAACAAAGGGGCCCAGATGACAGCAATACAAAGAATCCAAATTAGACTATGGCTAGGCAGCTTTATACTCTGCAGCTCTATTCTGCTGAATGGGGGAAACAAAAGCTCCATCCCTCATCACAACAAGGAGGTAAAGAGAAACTCTCAAAACAGATTCTCAGGGGTGATTGAGAGGCAAATAGGAGATGGCCTTGTAGCAGCTCCTTAAAGGTCTCCGATCTTCTCACAGTTCAGAATCACAAGGTGTTCCAAGACACAGGTAAGCTGTGGTCCCGCGATCTAAGCTCTTGCCTATGTGGACACGTGCAAGGTCATGAGGGTGCCACGATGAAGCTGTTCCCCTACATTTATACCCTCTATAATATTTCTCCTTTATCTCACATTCCTCTACGCCCATACAAATAAAAAAAATAAGGATCGAAGTTTTAAAAACCATTCAAAGAAAGGATACCAGTAAAGATGACTTTGTAAAAGAACACCTGTACATAACTTCTATCACTGTACTGGATACAACTGAAATAATCTTCACATCCTTTAAGAACTACTGAGAAGAGATATAGCTCCTTTCTATCTGCTATACTGGATTCTACCTGATTCGAGTAGATTTTTGATCAAATAAATCCTTAAAATTAAAAAAAAAAAAAAACTATTGAGAATAAAGTTTAAGTAAAGAAATTCTATTGTTAGTGCTTAAACCAAACAATTCAAACTAAAAACTTTAAAAGGGCAAAGTAAAATCAGGGAACTTAAAATGAATTACACTAGAGGTTTGTTTACCATCATTCTTAAAAATTTTAATTTGATCTCTTTCCCTCTCAAGAAATCTGACTTAAGAGAAATTCACAGAACTTTAACTTTTCAGAGAGCTTTAAAATAATGGTTCTCAAAATATAATCCTTTTACCAGCAGCTTCAGTATCATCTGAGACCTGCTAGAAAAGCAAATTCTTGAACCCAACCGCACATCTAAAGAATTAGAAACTACATAGACAGGAAGGAGTAACAATCAGTGTTTTAGGACCTCCAGGCAATTCTAATGCATGCTAATGTTTAAGAACCAGTTAAAATATTTCCAGCACAAGTGTAACTGTTTAAAAATTATTATAAACTATAACTGAAACTTCTTTAAAATTATAAATTACAGCTATATTTGGGGACTATACGTAGGTCTCAGCTATTTACCCATAAATAGCTAAAAATAACTCAAAGAAATAATTTCTAATCTTCAAAACCTAATCTTATTCAGTTTTACACTTTTTTTTTAATCTCAGTAACAACCTTCTGCAGAAGGAAGGGCAAGTACCATGGAAAACAGAATAGTAAGTAAAAGTATGAATTTTAGAGGTAGAGAGATCTGAGTTCAAGTCTTCGTGAACCTAGGACTTTCTGTATGTAAAACAGACATGCTAATCACTACACTATGGAGCCGCCCCACAAATAATTTATTCTAAACCTGAACTTTGTCATTTGTGAAATTCATTGCGGATTAAATAGAATGTTTGGTTTGGAGAAACAAATCAGTGGAGAAGAATAGAAAATACAGAAATAGATAATTTAACATATGCAAATTTAATTTATAATAAAGGCAACATCTTAACATCAATGAGGAAAAGAGGGACTTTTAAATAAACGTGCTGGGATAACTAAATAGCCATATGAAAACAGATAAAATTAGATCCATTCCACATACCTACACCAGGATAAATTCCTAATGGACCATAGGTATAAATGTAAAACATAAAATCATACAGGTATTAGAATAAAATGGGGTGAATTCCCCATTTAATATGGGGCACAGTTTTCTATGATACAGAACCAGTAAGTAAAAAGACAGATCAAGTTATTACACTAAAATTTTGAATAGCTAAAGATATCATAAGCAAAGAAAAAATATAAAATTAAGAAAAATATTTGCAACATATGTACATATATAGTAATACATAAAAAATTTCTAAAATACTCTAGAGTCTAGGCCTACAGAAAAAAACAGGCTATAAAGAAAGGAACACATGGTTTAAAAATGCAAATGATTCTTAACTATATAAAAAATTGTTCAACTTCACTTATAATCAAATAAATTAAAACTCCATAGAGTTAATTCTCTCTTGATCATATACTCTGTTGGTGAGGCTGTTACAAACAGGCACTCTCACATATTGCTGTGGGAATGTTAAACAATATAAGAACTCTGGAGGTAAATCTCAAAAATCTAACAAAATTACATTTGCATTGCCCTTTGACCCAACAACCCTACTTCTTAGAATTTATCCTAAAAAAATATACTTGGAAAAAAGTATATAAAGTATATAAAGACAAATACATAAATAATTATTTGTCAAAGCAAAAGAATAACACTTTATGATTCTTAGTTTCATATTTGAGAGACCAACAGGCAACTGACTAAGACTTTTAAAACAACTCTAATGTCCACCAACAAAAGAATGGGTGAAAAAAAACTATGGGACATCCACACAGGGGAGTACGACGCAGCTGTGAAAAGTAATGCAGCACCTCTGTATACTACTTTGCAGGGACCTCCCAATTCTAGCAAGGAAGAGAAATGTGTTATAGTATGTCACCATTTATCTAAGAAAGGAGAGGTTACAAATATACATATCCCTTATAAAAAAAAAAAAAGGAAATCATAAATAATATATATTTTTAAAAGGTTACCTATAGGAAAAGGAACAGAGTGAAGGGAATATAGAAGCTACATGTCTTTGAATATACCCTATTTTATAGATTTTACTACATGACAAATATTTTACATAATTATAAAACAAAATTAAATCTTAAAAACATAACCTATAAGAAATATGAAAATAAAAGGAAGCAAAGGGACCCAACGTTTATCGAGTTAGTGGCCTAGCCATACCATTCCAAATAACTTTAAAACAGTAATTTAATATACCATCCCTTGTGGGATACGCCCTAAAAAAAATCTTACACTGTTTTTTAGTAACCACATTATTGGTGGAAATGTTATTTGTATTCTGAAACTTACATGAGCATTGCCACAAATTCATGATTACAAGACATTTCTAATTCAATCATCCCTAGGGTCACTGTGATCTAGGACTCTCAGAATGGGAGAAAGGAGATAAAAATGTAAGACTGAAACATTAAATATAAACCTTGTATTTTGAATAAAAATATCAGAAAAAAATATAGAAACATTACTTATATGTACTAATAAATTTAGATATATAACATGAAATACATAAGAGATATACAAATGTATAAAATATATATAATATTATTTTAAGGAAAAAACATATGATATTACCTAGCTCTGTCTACTGAAAAGGGCTAGAAACTATGACCAACCCAGTAGAAGAAAGCACTCCTAGTTCTCAGATTGGTCCCTAAATATTGTTTTCCTCCAAGGGAACATAACTCCTTGGATAAATGGCTTGATTCTAGGCCTGGGGCAGAAATGTCATGATGAATTTGGAATCTTTACACACTAAGTAATAAGAAAGCTATCAATGACTAAAGCCACAAAAAACAGGAGTCAAAGTGAATAGGCTCTCACTACTTAAAGGTGGAACAAACTGATCATCATCAGTTTGTTCGGCAATCGATTAAAACACATTAGATATGGTTAAATCCATGAGTTCAAAATGACAAAATTATGATACGGTTTTTAAAAAGTCCTACTTGATCACCACTGGAGGATGCTAATGAACCGACTCATTATTTGAAACCCAGTAACTAAAAGGAAAGAATCGAGCATTTCCTATACTAAGTGTACCAACAGGTTACCGAACAGATGAGAGATTTCATTTTATAAAAGTACTCCAGGTAGTCAAAGAAGAACTAATAGAATTTTGCAATCTTAATGAATAAATTGAGGTAGGCACTGATTATAAAGTATTGCTAACTTCACAAAAAGAGACAACCAGACATCAGGGCCTTCTGATGGAAGGCCATAATATGAGCTATAAATATTCTTGCACCCCTCCCCACACACACCAATATCAAACATGTGGTCAACAGTATAGATCCAACTAGTAATTTACAAGAAAATACAGAGAACAGAAAAAGCATGTTAAACTATACCAGAAGGATGCAATCAGCAAAAACATCCTGACAGAAATTTAATGGAATAACTAATCTAGATGCTTTGACAGTAAACTGAGAGAAATAAGAGAATGAACCTACAGATTAAAATATACTTAAAAGACGTATTAACCAAATACAACATATGAACAATACAGGTGTGTGCACATACATGCATATGTACACACACATACACCAGGAGACAAGAAATTTGTATACTGGCTGGATTATTGTTTATCTTAATCACTGTTATATTTTGTTGTTGAACAATGATATTGTAGTTATGTTTTTAAGCTTTTATCTTTTATAAATACAGACTGAAATATTTACAGATAACATAATCTGAGATTTGCTTCAAATTAATATAGGATGAGGAAGTGGAAGGAGGTACAGATGATGTCATGAGTTGATGACAGTGTTACAGATACATGAAGGTTCATCGTACTACTTTTTCGTGTTTTTGAAATTTTACTCAGGAAAAAGAAAAAATATATATAAGGCACTAAACTTGGCATCAGACAGATGAAGAATCTGACGTTCAGAGAGTGTAAATGAATAAGATCACAAATTAGTAACAGACATTACTGGGACTATAATATTTTCTTAATTTTAGAACAATGTTCCCTACATATTACATTTAAAAAATTACAATGCTGAACAGTGCTGACCTGCTTAAAATATTTATTGAAGCTATCTATAATTGTTACCATTCCTGACAAGACTAAATTACGCTATAAAGAGCATCTAAAATACTTTTGACTATCATAATGTACTAAGTTTTTTATATGTATTAACTCCTTTCATCCTCAGGGTAACACCATAAAATAGAGATTGTTATTATTATTCTCATTAACAGAGAAATGAAGTCCAAGGAAAGATTTAAACCTTGGCACTCTGTCTCCAGAGTTCTTAAATACTATATTATACTGCCTCTCTTATGAGCTCATAATTTCTTAACTTCATTAAAGTTTTAACTCAAACAAGAAACCAAAAAGGTGCAGAATAGAAACCCAAAAAAGGATAGATCACATACACACACACACATATATACATATACACATACATACATATAAAATATACATATACTATGTGGATCAGTTACAAAAGTACATCGGAGCTTTAAGATGAAATAAAGAGGGACCCATGAAACAATGATTCCCTTCTGTTTTTTATATCATAGCAGGATTGATTCTTCTTCCCCCATATCCCTGCCATACTTTTTTTGTTTTTAATTTTAATACCATAAAACATATATTTAGGAGTACTCTAAACCCAAGTAACTGGATTAATCAATATTAAATAAATGGCATCTATTTGAAAAGTTTTTAAAAGATAATGGTATTGTGCTTCACTTCTAATCACATTCTTGTTACATAAAGATCCACAACATGAAGGCAACGTTAGATAAAAATTAAATTTTCCAGAGTCTACACAGCAGCGTCACAACTTTAGGTTCTGAAGCAAAGCTAATAAAGGTCAAGCTGTGAGTTTAGTAACTACTTAATTGACACCTAAGCTACAACACAGTGGTGCTGAAATCAGCTGGGAGGCAATTATTTGCTACAAGGAAAGCAAATAAATGGCGAAGAGAAATGAGGTTTAAAAAAAAACAAAAAAACACATATACTTTTCTGTAAAAAATGTGATTTTTAAATTTAAGAGAATATTGTATCATATCAACTGTTTTCTTAAATTTCTTTCCCACAGTTAAACTCTCCTTACAGATTTCAACTAATGATGGCATTAATTTTATCAGTGAGCCTATGGCACAAGTTGACATATTTTCCTTTTGAGATTGACTTTCATTATATCTGGAGAAACAAAGTAAAATTAGAGCCTGTTATAATATGAATCATTATATCACGGATTCAGGAATAATACAGAAGAAAGTCCTCAAAACCATTACTAACTACATCTAGTAAAAATTGTAATTACATAATTAACCCATCCACTGAAAAACTGTTACAGTGAATGTGAAATCCTTTAACTTATGCAAATTAGTGCTTAAAATGCAACAAAAATTGGATTAAAATTATAGTTTCGATTCAGTCAGAAATGCATAATGGCTTTGGAACATAAACCTAAGCAATTCAAAGTATATCACTGATATATATCAAGAAAACCTGTTTAATCCCACATGTGTGAAAATAACTTCATAATTTCTTAATCTTATTAAAGTTTTGACTCAAGAAACTAAAAAAGGTTCAGAACAGAAACTCAAAATGTAAGATTAAAATATATATAATCAAATAATACATAATAAAAGACATGAATGACTAATAATGGAAAAAGCTAATTTTATCCTATAGTTTCAATACTCTCCCTCACCAAAACTTTTCCAAAACTCCAAGTAGCTAAATTGACTAATTTGAATCTTACTTTCTCTGTCCGATTACTTTCCAATGGAAATATCCATAAAATGTGCCATAGTACAAATGTAGAAGATATAACCTCGAAAATTTGTTTTAAGGATTAAATGAATCAAAATTCATTAAGTACTTAGCAGTGTATGGCACATAACAAACACTCAATAAATGGTAGTATTATAATTACTATTAATATTAATAGCACCATTCATTTGCATACCATTTCTTCATAATAACTTCTTAAACTATACAAAATTCTTAATAGTTTACAGAATTCACCATGATTTCCAAAATTCCTGAATATCTGTAAAACTTGAGTAAGAACACAGAAAAAAACTACAGCTTACATATCACAAACACTCCTGTAACCCACTATTTTAAATAATCTTTTTTGAAATCTTTGATATTTTTAACTTGTTTTACCTAAATTTACTATTTTCAATGTATCCTTAATTACCCTCTTTCAACTTTCAAAGATGTACTATTAATACACTTAATAGTGTATTCCACTATTCTGGAATTTAATTTTTTTATCCTATATCTATGGTTCAATATAAAAGACTCTTCTAGTCAACACACAACTCCTAGAATTCCCTGGATTCCTAGAATTCAAGAAAAATTTTTTAAAATCTGCTTTGTAATAGAAATAAACACAATATACACTAAATGGATGAGATTTATCTTCCAGAAAATAATCCTAAAATAATTAGTAAGATATGTGATGCTGTTAAGATCCCATTTCCTAAACATCCACCATGGAGACTAATGCATCTTCCATGTCTTCATCAAGGAAATTAAATGTAACAGACATAAAATAAATTGCAACCTATAACACAGTGATCAACAAGGCCCTGAGAAAAGTGGTCAAAATGAAGATTCATCTTGCTTTATTCCAAGAAAAAGGACTTCATAATTGATTGGTTTAAGTATCCAAGCCCCTTGAGAAGCATTTTCTAAAGAAAGAAGGGATAATTCTTAAGCTTCTACCATAACTTTGATGATGAATATCATTCAAGACTTTACAAGTTCCTTTTCTTTGATTCCATGATTACCACACAACCTCTACTTTCTATTTCAAAGTTCTTGGATACAGGAAAGAGTGTGCTGGATTTTCAACCTGAAAATTCTGATCGATGGAAAGGATTCTCTTCTATTCCAACATAAACCGGCATTCTAATGTGCACATTCTAATGAGTACATCATTCTCTTATTTAGTTTAGATTGCACTGGGTTCCTGAAGTCTGAGCATACATGAGTAACGGTATAAATTTGAAATTCTTACATTGGAAATATGAGATCTTCCTTCTCACTGACAACTGCTACAACCATCTCTTGATTTTCACTCCCTTCCCTTACTTATCCTGCTCCTAATGTAAAAAATAAAAATTAAAAAAAAAAAGTGGTTTTCTTTTGTCTACTGAAACAGAGCCAAGCCAAATTTAGGCAAATGAATAATTATGAAGAAACCTAGAACTTAAAACCCAAACAAGAATGCAAGTTTACACAAGCCTCATTTACATTTATTCTCAAAAGAAAAAAAGAAACGCATGACATTCAAATTGTGCTTTAAGACAACATACACAAATTGTTTTTAAACTTACTTTTTCCAGCAACATCACTTATAAAGTGGTTTGGCACACGTGACTCAATTATTCTAAGACTTAAAAATGTATCGAAGAGATATCCCCTTTGGCACAGAGTAGGGCAGGAAAACTTGTATTTGAAGTGCACATAACTTGGAGACTTCAAAGGATAACACACTTTTCTCATTGGGTCATTCAAAAGCAATTGTGTTATTCTTTCAAAAAACAACAAAAAAATTCTCGTCTACACTCCAAAGAATTACACCAGCCTTACATCAGACACTCCATCTCAATTCAACTGTGTCCGCTTAAGTTTCATTTACAAGGAGAAAATGTTCACCAAATTCACAGTTCATCTAAAACAAGGAAATGTCTATTATCGGCCTTAAATCTACAGGGCAGAATTCTTAGGACCATGATGCCGAGAACTTCTACAGTAACTGAAATTTTCTTTGCAATCTCCATTTCCAAGAGTCAGAAAGGCTGTAGAGAATCCTGAGGATCCTGCAAGGAGGTTGGGGCGAGGGAGCAAGAGAGCAGGGAAGGGGTGAGTCTCACAGAGGAACTGCAGTAGACTTTGAGAACGTATAAGAGAGAGGCGGTTAGCTACAGGGAAAAACAGACTTATCTCCAGATAAAGTACGTTTTCAAGGAACCTGAAGTGAGGAAGGTAAGGAAAAATGACATAAAATCATTAACTCTCCATGGCCGGAGGTTAAGCAAAGTAGAGAAAGGGGGTTGGAGTAAGGGTCCAAAAGACCAGGATCTGAACTAAAGTACACAGGCTATGAGCTCGGCCTTGATCCAGATCTTCGGCCCCAGTAAGCGGACGGCAGGGGGAAAGGATCGCACTTCCTCAGGGTTGTAGAAAACAACGCGGTTTACTAACGAGTCCTGCACAAGAAGATGTCTCCTCTCTCCCTACTTACTCCCGTTCATTTCTTTACTTCCACTCTAGTACCAGCAACACTCCCGCAAAATTCAGCCAATGCCTGCGCCGCAGGTGGATAGCTAAAGGAAAAATACCTGAGTCCAAGGAATTGCGCCGGAAGCGACGGGAGGAGGAGCCGTGGACAACTGGAGCCCGGGCAAGATCCTCTCTTGCCTCTAGTCAAATCTCAATCTTTACGGGTGGGGCAGAGAACTTCCGCCCTAAACGAGGATATCGTCACTTCCGCCTAATGCTTTTCCCTCCTCCCTGCACACTCCCTTCTCTCCGCTCTAGATACGTTCCTTACGTTTGCTACGTTCGCAACATTCTCACTTCCTTTTCCAGGAGCCATCTGCCTAACCTTAACACCTGACGTGGACTACACGACCCAGCATCCACCACAGCAGTTTGATTTCCGGGTCAAGAGGGCCAAGCTGGGTATATCACCATGGAAGCGATCGGTTTGGTCACGTGGCGCCCCTGGTTACGCCCGGTGGTAGCAGTGGGGGCTTAGGCGGGGGCCATTTTGCCGAAGGCTCCTGGAGTTGGGGGCGGTCTGGCACCTAACTGAAGCTATTTCTTTTCTTCCTCTGCAGCTGGGGCTTGGAGAGGAACAAGAAGGTTGGGCTCCATCAAGCCCTTCGGAGACGATGGTTTCCTCTAGTCTCCGCCACCTGACGACCCTGCATGGCGGCTGTGCCCTCCGCGCTGCTCCTACTGCCGCCCCTTCCAGCCCGATGTTCCTGTCGCCTCCAGAGCCGCAATCGTCTTTCCGCCCCAGGGACTGATGATAGTCGAGGTAGGGGCACCATGAGAGGCGAGAAAAACTACTGCCGGGGAGCTGCTGGAGACCACGGTTCCTGCCCCCCGACACCTTCGCCTCTGGCCGCGACCTTCTTGATGCCCGCGGAGGCAATCTCAAGTAGTTGGTCTGGGTCTGGAAGTGGTTCGTCAGGGGGAGATGAAGAGGAGACTCGGCTCCTTCAACTCCTCCGGACTGCGCCAGATCCTTCTGAGGCCTTCCAGGCTTTGCAGGCTGCTTTGCCGCGGCGGGGCGGTCGACTAGGCTTCCCCCGACGTAAGGAAGCATTGTATCGTGCTCTGGGCCGAGTGCTTGTGGAAGGAGGTAGTGATGAGAAGCGACTCTGCTTGCAACTCCTCTCGGACGTTCTCCGGGGTCAGGGGGAGGCAGGCCAGTTGGAAGAGGCCTTTAGCTTAGCTCTTCTGCCTCAACTAGTTGTCTCCTTACGAGAAGAGAATCCAGCCCTGCGGAAAGATGCTCTGCAGATCCTACACATATGTCTGAAACGTAGTTCTGGACAGGTGCTGAGAACACTTATACAACAAGGACTGGAAAGTACCGATGCCCGGCTTAGGGCTTCCACAGCACTACTGTTCCCTATCTTACTTACTCCTGAGGATTTGTTGCTCGGCCTAGATCTTACCGAGGTGATAATATCCCTAGCCAGAAAGCTTGGCGATCAGGAGATAGAAGAAGAATCTGAGACAGCATTCTCTGCACTTCAGCAAATTGGGGAGCGACTTGGCCAAGAGAGGTTTCAATCCTATATCTCTCGCCTTCCGTCTGCCCTGAGGAGACAATACAATCGCCGCCTGGAGTCCCAGTTTGGCAGTCAAGTACCTTACTATTTGGAACTTGAAGCCTCTGGATTTCCTGAAGATCCCCTTCCCTGTGCAGTGACTCTTTCCAACAGCAATCTTAAATTTGGGATTATTCCTCAGGAACTGCATTCAAGATTGTTAGATCAGGAAGACTATAAGAACCGGACTCAGGCCGTTGAGGAACTGAAACAAGTGATGGGACGGTTTAACCCTAGTTCTACCCCTCATTCAAGCCTTGTCAGTTTCATTAGCTTGCTGTATAATTTGTTAGACGATTCAAACTTCAGGGTGGTCCATGGCACGCTTCAGGTTCTGCATTTACTGGTTATTCGCCTTGGAGAGCAGGTACAACACTTCTTGGGACCAGTTATAGCAGCTTCTGTCAAAGTGCTGGCAGACAACAAGTTGGTGATCAAACAGGAATACATGAAAATTTTCCTCAAGCTAATGAAGGAAGTAGGTCCTCAACAGGTGCTTTGTTTACTCCTGGAACATCTCAAACATAAGCATTCCAGAGTAAGAGAGGAGGTGGTGAACATTTGCATCTGCTCCCTCCTGACCTATCCCAGTGAGGATTTTGACCTACCCAAACTGTCTTTTGATCTTGCCCCAGCTCTTGTAGATAGCAAACGCAGGGTACGCCAAGCAGCTCTTGAAGCCTTTGCTGTGTTGGCATCATCAATGGGCTCAGGTAAAACCAGCATCCTTTTTAAAGCTGTGGATACTGTTGAACTGCAAGATAATGGAGATGGAGTGATGAATGCGGTGCAGGCCAGATTGGCTAGGAAAACCCTCCCAAGGTTAACAGAACAGGGATTTGTGGAGTATGCAATGCTCATGCCATCATCTGCCCAGGGTAGGTCAAGCCATTTGGCACATGGAGCAGATACAGACTGGCTTTTGGCTGGTAACAGAACTCAGAGTGCACACTGTCACTGTGGTGACCACACGAGGGATAGCATGCAAATTTATGGATCGTACAGTCCAACTATCTGTACCCGAAGGGTATTAAGTGCAGGAAAAGGAAAAAATAAATTACCATGGGAAAATGAGCAGCCAGGAGTCATGGGAGAAAACCAGACCTCCATTTCCAAGGATATAGAACAGGTATGCATCTTCTCTAATTTCCTTGAGTTGAAACTGAAAGAATTTAAAATGAAAATATACCTGTAATGAGTTAAGGGTGAGGCTGTTTAGGATTGTTATGCTTGGTTTTTAAATCAATTCAAATTCTAATGTGAGTATCTACTATAATGGTACAGAACATATAGGATTGTTTAATAGGCTTTCTGTTTGATGGATTTATTAAATTCTAAGAACAATGTGATATAGACCATGCCAGGATTTCAGTTTTGGCCTCTTACTTTGGTGTATCAGTTATCTCCTTCATACAACAAACACTGAATACCTAGTAGGTGCCGGATAAAGAGCTAAGTTCTGGGAATGAAAATGAGACTGGTTCCACAAAGTTCAGGGATAAGGTAGTTACAAGTTTGTTAAGAGCTAAAATAAAAATATAAAGACTCTTGTGGGAATACTGAAATTAGAAAAAAAAAAGGTTATTAGAAAAGTCAAAAAAGCCTTCTGAGCAGGTGTGACATCTGAATTGACTTTTCCTGCCTGCCCCCATTTCTATTTTGAAAATTCTAAGTCTACAGGTAACTTAATAGTACAATGAATATCCACATACTCCATCTATACTTACCAGTTGCTATATTGCCGTGCGTACTCCATATTTGCCAAACCATTTGAAAGTAGTGTTGAGATCTTTACATTCCTAAATATTTCTGGATATATCTCCTAAGAATGACATTCTTCTTTATAGCCATGATACCATTATCACACCTCAGAATATAAATAGTAATTCAGTAATATCTTAACATAAAGCCTGTATTTAAATTTCTCCAATTTTTATAGTAGTTTAACTTATCCAGGATCCAATCAAAATTTATGCAGATAATATATCTCTTCTGTGTAGAATAGTATGCCCGCTTATTTGTTTCTTTGTTTTTTCTAGACAGAGTGTTTTGAAAAGAATTTGGGGTAGTTTTGTAGAATTTCCCACATTCTTAATTTATCTGATTGTTTTCCTTATGATTACATTCAACGTAAACAGTTTTAGCAGAAATATTGCATAAGAAAGATGTTGCTAACTTCACATGACATCACATCATGAAGTATGTAATACCAGGCTGTCCCACTATTGGTGATGCTAAATTTTCTCACTTCGATTAAGCTGGTGATTAGCCAGATCATTCTATTGTAGCCATTTATCTTCCTCTTTATAATTAGCACAGGATCTGTAGGATGATACTTTGAGACCCTCTGAATACCGCAATAACCTTTCACCCACTGTTCTTAGCATCCATCAATGATTCTTACCTGCATCATTTATTACATTGGGAGATACAAAAAAGGGTAACTTTTTTTTTTAATTCTAGCATTTCTCCTATATCTGTTACCCAGCATTCTTTTTAATTCTATGTGTAATATTTAAATCAGTATTCCTTTTGATGCTAAAATAGTTTCAGATTTGATGGCTGGCTCCTATGTCTTTTGACATGACTGTTTAGTGTTTGAACACTTTTTTAACTTAAACATAACATGATGCCCAGGCTTACCTTGTACTTTTATTGCTCCAGACCTGGTGTTGACCATTTTTTTTTCAAGCGCCCTAAAATTGCTTTTTAAATGAAGAGTGGAATTTAAAAGCCAAAATTTGGATATAGATGTGCTCATTGCTATTGCTTACCATCGCTGATTGGCCCTTTCATGGGACAGAACCAGAGATTACCTTTTTTTTTCCTTTAATGAATTCATACTGATACCTCTGATTCAAATTCAGCACTGTGTGATTCTTCTCTATCTTTTTTTAGTTTTATTTGTATCTCTATTCTCCCAGAATAAAACTCTGGTTCCCAACATCAGTTATATTTATTCATATGTTGTATCCTACAATACACAAAAAATAATTACACTAATAACAATTAATTACCCATTAGATAAAATTCAAGATTTCTTTGCAATTTCTTTTCTGCTTAGAATTATCTCACAGTCAAAGTTCTGTGTTCAAACTTTTAATTGTTTTCCGGGTGATTATGATTCAAATAGTGTGATGAAAGATGAAAAAGTTTGCTAAGTGTGGATGAGGCCTGGTGAATTTCAGAACAAATGAATATATGTTCAGAGACACTGAATTATGAAAACACATAGCAAATTAATACGAAATGGTGAGTTTCTGCATAGCTGAACAAGGCATTTGATAGGAAGTAGTAGAAGATGCTACTAAAAATGTAGGCAGAGGCAGAGTATAGAGATCATTTTTGCAAATAAGTAGTTCATACTTTTTGTGATAGACCACAAAGGGATGGAGGTGAACTTAGTGTTCCCTCTCAGAGTTTGTCAATTTTAAAAAAATAATTCACATAATCTAGTTTTATGGTTATTTTCATGTGTTGTAAACATTAGCTGCCAGTGGATGATTTTCTTTAAACATCGATGATAACACTGCCTGTTACACATCAAGTCTGCAATGTTAGTGTATTAAGAAGATTCTGGTGCTGGCGAAAGCACCAGAAATCTGAAAATAAGTCCATTTCTGAAATTCCAGTGTAGACATATGTTGCTTTTGAAAGATGCTTTGGTGAAATTAAAACATCTCGTAAATTAAGTTACAGCTTCTTGCTCAGAAATAGTCTGTAAAAGAAGTGCATTAGAAATTATCTTAAAGGACAGGTATTAAATATTTAAATATTTTTATGTGTGCAGTTTTTTAAAGTGTATGTAGAGTACATCATATAAAGTCTATATATAGTTAAATTAATAAACATTTTTTAGAGCAGTTTTAGGTTCACAGCAAAATTGGAACAGAAAGTACAGAGGTTTCCCATATACTCCCCTGCCCCTACATATGCACAGCCTCCCACATTATAAACATCCACACTGCCAACACCACAGTGGTACATTGTTAAAATTGATGAACCTAGACTGACACATAATTATTACCCAAAGTCTATAGTTTACATTAGGATTTACAGTTTGCGAGTTTGGACAAATATATCCATGTCCTATATCCACCATTAAAATATCATAGAGAATAGTTTTACTGCCATAAAAATTTCAGTTCTCTGCCTATTAATCTCTCTCTCACTCCCTCCCTAACTCCAGGCAACCACTGATCTTTTTACTGTCTCCATAGTTTGCCTTTTCCAGAATGTTGTGGCCCTTGGATTGATTTGCACTGGCTATTGACCAGGCTCTGCCGTAACATTTGCAGTCTACTGTTAATCTTGTTCACATGTAACATTGGTTGGTGACAGACATTAAACAGCAAAGCTTCCAGAAAAACTCATAAATGTTTAAATTACATATTTCTGTTTTGAAGATAAATAGACTAGTTTGCTTAGAAGTACGATTTTTGTAGTGTAGTAGTAGAAAACACGGTTATAGAAGAGGGAAGCAGACAGTGCCTAGATTGGAGACTCTTGAATACCAGTCTCAAGAGTTTAGCCTGTTATTTAGACAGTGATTTGTGACTATAGGGCGGCTTATTTATTTGTTTATTTGTTTTTTGTTTTATTTATCTTTTTAAGCAGTGTTTTAGAAAAATTAATCACAATGGCAGTAATGCATTTCTTAGAGAAGCTAGAGACTAGAGACAAGATCAATTATACTTTTATTGTACTATAGGTGTGAAGTGCTGTTATTTATGTGATTGGCAGGGTGTCTGGATGAGACTGAAAAGAAAGTGATGAATGTAAGAGATATTTCAGAAGATTTAGTGACAGTGTTGAAGAGAGGGAGAGAAAGAGGGATAGCTAAAATTTGAATGAGCTGACAAAATGCATAATAGTTCATGGATATACATAGGAAGATCCTAAAAGAGGAAGTTAATTTGGGGGAAATAAATTTTAGGTGGAGAAAGGTAAACTATTCCAGTTGAGTTTGAAAACTATTCAAGAGGTAAGGAAAGAACTAGAGATTTAGATCTTGGAAGTCACATACTGAGAAGTCAATTGCTGAAACTGTGAGAATGGATGGGCTCTTTGTTGAAGGGCATATAGGGAAGAGCAGAGTGCTGAAGACTCAATCTTAGCATGCATGCATCCCCATTTAGGGAATAGCAATAGGAGATAGAACCAAACAAGGCAAGGAGAAAGGATGCCTAAGATTTGGAAAAGAACCAAGACAGAGCAAGGTTTTAGAAGTGAAGTAGAGAGTTTTAAGAAGGATATCAGTACTGTTAAATGCCGGACAAATTGAGGAGAACAAAAACTGAAAAGCATGACTTGTTTTTATATATTCAACCTGCTACTTATAAAATAATTTTCGGTACTTTTAATTTTATCTTAATTTCCTCTTGATAATCCTTCTGATCGTAAAATATTATATGTGCTTATTATTGAAAATTTGGAAAATATAAAAAAGTACCAAGAAGAAATTTAAATGTTTCAGCAATCCTACTACTAAGAAAGGCCTGCAGTGAATATTTTGTTGCTTGTTCTTCAAGTATCATTTCAATTTATGTATATAGGTATAGATTTTTTTTTCCATACATGAAACTCTCCCCTTTTTACTTACTTTAGCGTGAACATTTTTTTCTTTAACATTGAATGATCTGTAGCAAGATCTTTAATGACTGTTTAATATTAGATTGTATAATAGCATGGTCTGTTTAACTGTTCTCTTACTTTTGAATATTTAGACTTTTAATTCTGTTTTTGTTTCTACCATTTAGTTGATTCTTTTTGGTCCCTGACATATAGACTGATAACCAGATTCCTGTGATGTTCTAACTTTGCATCTTTTTCTTTGTTTTTATGAGTATTTTAATGGGTTAGTAAGATCAAGCAATCAGGTTTAACTAGCTGGCTACCATATAAGCTATACTTTTCCTAACAGATTTTCTACAGTGTAGTTAAGAGTCAGTAACCGTCTCTAAAAAGAAGCATACTTGCTTTATGTGTATGTAATTACTAGGTCTGTAGTTTTTTCAAGGAAGAGGATTTGGTTATTGGAAGGTCATTGGGACATAGAAAAGAATAGTTTTAGAAGAATGTTATAGACAGAGACCAAATTTAAAAGTTTATGAGATGAGTTGATAAGGAAACAGGCAATAAGCATTTATTCAACATCTTTTTGATCATTTACTATGTGCAAAACCAAGTGCGAGTTTACAGACTACTCTTTAAAGTACTACATAGTATTTTTTCTTCTTTTGATATTTAGTACATGTGAGCCATGTCTTTTTTTCTTCTCAGTGATGGTAAGCACTGTGATAGTAGGGACTGTTTTGTTTTTGTCTTTGTAATAGTACTAACTATGATGCTGTGTCCACAATCAGTATCAACAAATATCTGTTAAATGAGAAAATAACTAAGGGTTTTTCGGTGAAAGAAAAGACCAAGCGAGATATAGCAGGATTTAGCAGGATGAATTATTCCTGTGTTTTATTTTAAAATAAGAAACACTTGATTTGAAAGAGGCAGAGAAAGGAGACACTTGTGAATTCCGTATGCCTACTCTGTATTTTGTACTGTGGTAGATGTTAGACGTGCAAGATATGTATGATTTATTCCCTATAATCATACTCAAGAATCATATTTGAGAGAGAAAGGCAAGGAATGTCCCTAAATAAGTGAATGAGTCATGAATACAGGTATAGAGATTAGCTTTGGAACAAAGGAGGAAGTCTTTTCCTCTAGAACTGAAGGAAAAACAACAAAAATGACTTAAGATACAGAAAAAATTTGAGATAGCAAAAAGGATGATGTGTGTGTGTGTAAGTCAAAAGACAGAAGATACCAGCGTTAGAACAGTGCTTACCAAACTTTAATGTGCCTATGAATTGCCTCAGGATCTTGTTAAAATAAAGATCTGATTCAATTTGTCTGGAAGGGGATCTGAGACTACTAGTCTACTATGCTAGGTGTTGCTGATGCTGCTGATTTGTGAACCAATTTTGAGAGCAGGATTCTAATATTAGACTTCCATATTCTGGTAAACTATGAAGCAAGATGAGAAGGGAAAATAAGAGGATCAGGGATTTGAAGAATGTGGGAAAGATTTAGAATACCAATATGACAAATTTAAAGATAATAGAAACTTAAAATTATTAAGTCACACTAATGTATTTGGTATGAACTTAATCCTAAACAGTGAGATCATCCTTGGATGCTGGATTGTTTCCAATAAGTAGTCATTAATTTTCTTTTTAAAATTTTATTGGGTTGCTTGAAGAATTTGAAAAACATTTATTTTTAATGCTTGTCAAAATCATGAGCAACTCCAAAGCATATCTATTCTGTGTAGGTGATCTATTTAAAAACTTAAAAATAATTTTAAATACATTAAAAAAATAAACCTTAAAAGCACATTAAACAAAGTAATGTATATGTTATATTGATTTTACTATCTTAAAAAAGTTACAGCCATTCCCTTGATAAATGGACAAAACATACTCGTTACCTTGTATATATATTTTTATTTCCCTGTAACTTTTTTTTTTTTTTACCTAAGGCTGTGTTAACTGTATCTATTAAATACAACCTTACCTAGAGAAACCAACTTTTGTTTCCTCACGGATGCAGAAAAAACTAAAAGTCAGTAACCAAGAGCTATCCTTTCATTCTCTTCATGAGTACACATTTCTTATCTTTTTTATAATGATTTAAGTGGCAAAATAAACATGTATTTAACATCCAAAGGTATTTATATATCCTTTAAACTGTTTGATGGCTATTCTATAATGTATGAGACAAGGGTAAATTAAAAACATCTTTGGTGACCAATGGTTTGCATTTTTATTATTAGAAATTGTTTGGGTTCTAAAGATTTTTCATTAATTTCATTATATATTAGTTTAAGATCTTATGAATAACTAAGGGTCTGAAAATTACAACAGAAGCTAATATATTAAGCATTGTCAGATTTCTGGCATTAAAAGAATTGATTCTTTTCATAGTGATATTATACAATTTAATTGACACGATTTTATAATTTTATATTTTGAAAAGGAGTGATGTTAAATTTATCTAACTTGTAACTTCCGAACTTGTATAGGAAATTTAAGATTTTTAATTTAATTAGGCTTTTCCTGAGAGATGAGTTCAAGTTTGCACAAATAATTATATCATACTTATATTAAAAACTATTAAGTATTGCTTGTTTTGGCTTTTGGAAACTATCATTTTTCTAAGTTTGTTTAATTTATAATTAAGTGTCTTTACTATCTTTAGCCTTAGAATTCTAAAGTAATCTTAATTTGCAGTTAATTATTTAGAGAAATTGAGGAAAGCTGACCATTGAATGTTAATGGGTTTTGTTGTTTAATTTGTAATTGTTTCTTTAGTATCTTTAGTTTTAGAATTCTAAAGTAATGCTAATTTGCAGTTAATTATTTAGAAAAATTGAAGAAAGCTGAACATTGAATGTTACAGGTTTTGTTGCCTTTCATCTTTAGTATAAGAATTTGATTTTTGTAGATATTGACAGGTATTGGGCCTATAATAAGTGAACATGAAAGAAATCTTAAGTTTTTGGTGGAGGAAGTTTAAAACAAACATAAATGGAACACACCAATAAGGAAACAAAATTCCAAATTCTTTGTCAGCTGCCACCTGAACAGGGTAATGCCATCCAGCAGAAATCACTGAATAGTTAGACTATAAAATCAAAACTTATTTCCACCACTGCTGCCATCTGTGTGTAAACAAACTATTGTCCATGTTGCTCAGTCAAAATCAGAACCAGAAGCCGGCTTTGCCCAGAATCAGATTCACTGTGTGAGCCATATTGTTTATTTGGTTATATGAGGAAAGGTTAACTGAGGACTCAAGGGTCCAAGTCTCGGAAAAGGTGCACTTTCAGGCCATGCGTTTGATTCTCATGATAGGACCCAGAAGGGCAGTATATTAGTGAAACTTCTAGAAATAAACATCAAACAAGGAGTCAGAAGCATTTAGTTTATTATTTTGCAGTTTGTTTTCTTACATGTAAGAGAGTCAGCTAATAGACTAAATTAAGAAAAGCCAGAAATGAGAAAAGGAAAAAATATTAGAGACAATATAAGTCTTATTTGCACATTTTATGGGTAAACTGGTTAGCTGACAGTTGCAAAGAGTGCAATCTGGGTATCCTGCCCTTGTATAGGAAGCCTAAGAATTTCAAAGAAAATATTTTAGTTGTTTTAAGAAAATATATTTTAGCCGTGTAATGGATATGACAGTCCAGGTCTGCCAGTCTCCTTCTATCAGCACTACTATCTTAAGTCAGATATATGCCATTTCTCTCACTGAAACTTATTCATTAATGTTAAAAAATTTTTTGAACCAACCCAAATAAATGTTCCATAATAGGAGAATGGTATATCTAGTCAATAGAATATTATGCAACTTATGGACATGGACAATGGACTAGTGGTTACCAGAGGGGAGGGAGGAGGGGGAAAAAGAAATAAAATATAAATAAATAAAATGTTTGTGTGTTTTTTAAAAAAATATTATGCAGCCTTTAAAAACAGTTTATATCCTTAGACCTAACAATTCCAGTATATGTGCATAACAATGTTCACTACAAGATTGTAATAGTGAAAAGTTGTGACATGGAAAATGTCCATTAGTAGGGAACTATGAGTCCATCCATAATGTGGAATACAGGGCAACCATTTAAAAAAAATAAGATATGTGTAGGTTAACATGAAAGGATGTCTGCAATATGCTGAGTACTTACTACCAGAGTATTTTGTGACCTATTTTTATTTTTTAAAAATAGCTTATTGAAGAGTGCTTACATGTAGAAAAAGACAAGTTTGACAGAGTTTATTAATAGGATTCTAGTGAAATGGGATGCCAAAGAAGAATTTCATTTTATATTTTATTTCTATATTTTTGTTTTTTCACAATAAGCAGTTACTACTTTTGCAATTAAAGTTTATAGCTCTTATGAGAGATCGTAACACATGGGAAATACTTTTCCTATGATGTTAAGTGCAGAAATGGCATCTAAAACTTTATGTATAGTTTCACAACTATGTTTTCTTAAAGTGTGCATAGAAAGTGATTTGAAAAAAAGCACACAAAGATATTACAGAAGGTGACTTTAGGTAATTGGAATAAATTTTTTAATGACCACCACTAATGAATGGGCAAGGTTGCAGTCTAAGTAAAACCGGAAAGAACTTGTAGAAGATCAAAGGCTCCAGAAACTGGAGATCAAGATAAAGTTTAGTAGTTCAATAAAGGCAGTGGTATAAGTGATTTCTGAGAGCATTAGTTATTAAAAGGCCTTTTCCTGATAATTTGTTACTAAGTCGACCAAAATAGAATTAAACTATTTTGTGTTTTTAGACCCCTTGCCAAAAGCTGAAATAAAATGCATTAGTTCATTTTATGACCTTTTTTTGAAAAATATACGAGAAATCAAATGTAAAGGTTAAAGGATAATAAACAGCAAGATTAAAATAGTAGGTAAGACTGAATTTCAAATCATTGTTAATATTAAGTGTGACACTTACCTTTTATAATGCTTTTATTTACTATAACTCTAAGGAATTAAAGGAATTAAATTTTTAGATATTAACTTTAAAGACCACAAACTCTGTCTCATGTTCCTAGAGTCAAAAGATGCTCTAAACAGACTGTTTCACATTTTATAAATTTAACTCATAACTCTTTCAAAATATATCTAATTTTTCTTTAACTCACTTCCCTTTCCTTTTATTCATTGTTTAGTTCATTAAAGCTTATCCTGATGAAAAACCATTTGACTACCTTTAAGAGAGATCAAAAAAGGCCTCTCATGTTAATAATAATTGGTGTGTCCTATGTTGTGCTTTCAAATATTTGTAGAATTTTCTGTAGCAAAATTTAATCCCCAACTGATTTCTCCTAGATTCTTGAAAATTTCACACGCGCACACACATTCTCTAACACTACCACTATCCTTTTATCCCCGTCACCACTACCTCTAGTTGTTGTATCTGGCATACATATTAATGTTCTCTTCTCTAAGCAGAAATTAGTTACAGAGTAAATCTAATGTAAAATATAGATACTAGAGAATTAGTTCTGGATTAGTCACTATTTTAACCATGTCTTTAAATGTATCAGAAATTGGCTATAATTGGTTTCATTTTTATTCCATGTGTCATTTTAATACTGACTACTTCATAATCAGTCATAGAAATTATAATATTAAATTTAGAGAAAGTAAAGTCAGGCCTTTTTATCTGGGGCATTCCTTTTTTTATCATTGGTATTTTCTAGCTTAATTTTTGAAGGCGTTAACAGGTTTTACACAAAATTTGATGAGGAATAACAAGTTCCCTAAGGCATATTTGGTAGTTTATAATCTTTTAATTGTCAAGTAGCTAAAAAGTCTGTAAATAGACATTGCTTTAATTTTATTATATTTTAATGCTATTTGATAATTAGCAAAGTTTGCAAAGAGATATTACTGAGAAGGCTATAGTTTGCCATGGATGTCTAGATTTGATTGTTTGTTAGGCTCCAAATAAATATATAGATGGTAAGTATAATTTCTTGTCTGTTAACTCAATATTTTAAATGTTCTGTAGCCATGTTGAATGTGAAGTGATCTAGAACAATTGAGATTATCATTGGTAAAGAATTCTGAACACTTGACTCATGCTCTCATCTAGTTCTTTAACTATGATTAGATAGAATTTCAAAATTCTATCCTGGCACTTTTGTACCTTAAGGATCAAAGGGGGTATGTGAAAAAAATTGGAAACTGTCAATACCAGATATATATAAAGTATTGTATACTTTGTTTTAACTAAAAGACCTATCATAAACTATTTTTTTGATCATTAAAAAAAACTTTATTTTGAAATAAATTATGGGTTTTAAAGATGGTTCAGAGACTTGCTACACAACCCTTCCCCGAGCTTCTCCTAATGTTGCCATCGTACATAACCATTTATCAACACTAAGAAACTAATACTGCTACAATACTATCATAAACTATTTTAAAGGGAACCATGACCATCTGGACTGTAATTTACATCTGGACTGCAGATTATGAATAATAAATCTGCCTTAGTAAGAATAGTAAAGTGGGATGCTCGCTTGTTCAGTGACCTTCGGTGATCAATTTATTGTCTAATTCTGAAACACAGATGGCATAGTGTGGCAGGCTATGCTGCTGAATCAGAAATGTTCTTTTCTCTATTCAAGTTGTCATTTAATTCTTTTTATTATTGCTATTCTTTCCTTCCTAACTGCCAGATATGTACTGTAGGGGAGGTGAGGTACAGAAAAGATTTGGGGTGAAGTAGTAAGAAAGAGGAAAAAAATGGTATTTCTATTATAGATTAAAAAATACTCTTAGTATACCACACTATGTGTGAATATTTATTTATATCATTGTATATTTGATAAATTTAATATTTTCCTTTAAATCTGATTGTCATAATTGAGTCTAAATTCTGTCTCATTTATTATAAGTAGACTTAACACAAATTTGCTAACTTATTATTTTGTTCTTATAGTTTTCATCATATGATTTCATCCCATCTCCAAAATTAAAGCCCTCTCAAGGAATGCCAGTCAATGATGATTTATGTTTTAGCAGAAAAAGAGTGTCAAGAAACTTATTTCAGAATAGTCAGGATTTTAACTCAGATTCTCTTCCTGCATGTGCTGCTGGTAAGTAACAGGTGCAGGTAATGGACATGTTGAATTAAATTAAAGATTTCTCTAAACTTCATAGTTTATTCAAAGGCTGCAGTTCGGATCCAATACATATTTGTTGAAGATTTGTTACGAATGGACACTTTGGCATAAATTGTCTCATAATACTCTGGAAGGCCTTCTCACAGAAACTGTTTAAGTCCTAATGTAAATCAGTATTTGCTTAATCAACAATCTGTATTTATTGAGTCTCACCTGTGTCAGGTATTTTCAACAAAAGAGGAAAAACTTTCTGCCTAATAGGTCTTGCATTCTATTTGGGACAGACATTAAATCAATGTGAAACATTGTAGGTTAGATGGTAATAGATGCTATGGAGAAAGGTAAAGCAGAAAAGAGGAATATGGGGAAGGGGCTATTTTAAATGATGTAGTGAAATAAGGCCATATTCAGAAAGGAATACTTGAAGTAAACCAGATAGATATCAAGAGAGAAGAGCAAATGATTCCAGAAAGAGGGAAGTAAATGTAGAGTATGGTACATGTTTGAGAAAAATCAAAGAGGCTAGTAAGTCTAGAATGAAATGAGTTAAGGAGAAGAAAAGTAGAAAATGAAAATAAAGAGATATTAGTGGTTCCTATTTATAAAGCTTAATGGGCTATTGAATGAACTTTGAATTTTACTCTGAGTGAGGAACATTTTGAGGAAAGAAGCAGTATCAATTGCCTTATATTTTCCAGGCTTGTATTGGACATTACTTAAAAAGTAGACTTAAGGTGGGCAGGGGCAAAAACAGGGAGTCTATTGTAGTAATCCAGGCTAGAGTTGCTGGAGGCTTTGACTAGGGTAGCAGCGAATGTAGTCAAAAGTGTTTAGATTCTGATTGTATGTCAGAGGTAGAGTTGATATGATTTGTTCATGGGTTGGATGTGAAGTGTGAGAGAGAGAGAAGTCAAGAGTGCTGTAAGGTTTTTTGGCCACAGCAACTGGAAAGATGTTTAATTGCCTAAGTAAATGTTACAGAAAGTAAGTATTGTGGTAGTTCAGAGGACTATTGTCATGGGCCATATCAGCTAGAAAAGGTGTTGAAGAGGAAATAGTACTTGAACTGTATCGCATTTGGGGATGTATACAATACACATAGAGAGGTAGTATGGAGGAGAGCAGAGGCTTGTATTAGGAATGGGCTTGAGATTGTGTGGGAGCTGTGTAAAGGCAAGATTCATTCTAGATGGTAAAAGATAAATTGGGATATGGGGCACCCCTTTGTGCTAGGCTTAAAGATTTGGGCTCATACTTATAAGCTACAGGAAGTTAATGAAGATTTTTTCATTGAGGATAAAAGCTAGGGTGATAAGGTCATTTACAAGTAGAAAGATGGGAATAGGAAAATGTGATGACTGGATGTGAAAGAAGCGGAGTACAGAAAGATCTCAAGATTTAGCACCTAGGAAATTAGAAAAATGATAATGTGCTAAATGAAACCAATAAGAAGGGAAAATGATTTATAAGGTAAAGATTGAATTTGTCATAGATTAATAAATAACATTTATTTGTCATAATAAATAACATTTATTTAATATCCAAATGATATCAGTTACTGAAATTTGTTGGCTATGAGTTTGGACACAATATTTAGAAAACATTATTACCTTAAGAGAATTTATAGATCTTTATGCAAAATATTCCATAATATTTTTATAAAAAATGAAGTGTTATAATGATTATATAGTTTAATGTTTATTTAATAGAGAAAAAGAAATGCAAAGAGATATCCAGTTATGCTTGTACCATTACTTTGGCTTTTTATAAGGCTCATGGTTTCTGTACCATTAGGTAGCTCTTACCTGGTAGTACAGATTTTAAATAACTGGATGATGAGACAACATATAACCTAATGCTAGATTGGATGATACAAATTACGAGTACTATAGAGATTCAAGAAAAGAAAAGATCATAGGTATTGAAGTGGTTTACGAAAACTCCTGGAAAGAGTTTGGACTTTAAAGAAGGGAAGGGTTTGTGATTGGTAGTGAGGCAAGAAGGACTATTGCAGGTAGGGAAAAAGTATAACCGAAGTGCGGAGGTGAGAATTAACTTAGAAGATGCCCAGTACATGAAGGATAAAAAGGCTTGAAATCACAGGAAGAGAATTTAAAAAATCATAGAATTTCAGAACTACAAGAGGTCAGCTCATTTTAAACGTGAATAAACTGAATGCCAGAGAAGTCATTATTACCGTCTTTAATTCAGACTTATTTCCCTGCCTAGGAATAACCTTAACCAGCCACAGTATAGGGAAAACAATCTGGAGAATATGCCTGAATAAGCTTGGGAGCTATGTGAATGCTGTGTTATGTATTAGAAAAGAAGGTAGAAGAATTCTGCAGTAGAACTTTTTGGGTAGAGTGTATACTACAAATACTAGGATGAAGGAAAGCCAGGTCTGGAAGAACATTCCATGGAGGGAGCATGTAGGAAGAAACTGCCTTTGCCTGTATTTTTCAATATACTTTTTTCTGTACTTAACCAGTCTATTTTCTGTCCTTTAACTCTGCCACTAATTAATTCTGCCAATAGCAAAAGCTTTATCCATTTCTTGCCTGCCTGGCTTACTGTTCACACATTTCTGTATTTATTCCCACACAATGACAGCAACATTTATGAAATTAGATGTATTCATGACATAAAGCTAACTTTTACTTTTATGTTTTTCTCCTTCCTTCCTCCCAAAGGTGCTACTGGTACTCAGACAAATCTTTCTGGGAAATGTGGACAACTTGGATTTTCACAGATCTGTGGTAAAACTGGAAGTGTGGATTCTGACTTACAATACCTGGGGACAACTAACAGTCATCACGATAAAGGTTTACATTTCAAATTATTTGGATACAAATGATTTTTAAAATTATGTGGAGTTTCCAAGTCTAGCTTACATGTTATTTTGTGTAATTATATACTCATCACGAAAAAATGTTGTATTTTTAGTAAAAATTTTAATAACATTTTTTATAACTGTTACCCTAATATGTTAGATTTCATAATCTTGATAAAAATATGACTGATTAAAATTAGAGTTTTAGAAACTCATGGTAGAAATGAACATAATTAAAAGTAACATTATCCATTAAGGAGTACTGTGTTAGCAGATGACAGTTCTTTCCATAACTGTTTAAAGTTTAAGGCTATTTAGAATTTATTATGTCCCCTGTTAGGAACCATAACTTCCTGACTCGCTATTATTTCAGATATCTTATAGAACAAAAGGAAGGGTTTAAGTCTCAGTCATATGAATTTTGGATTTTAAGAGGTTTCTTCATTTTCTATGCTAATTAATAGCTTTATCAATTATTTAGAGGTAGGATCAAATCAAATATTTCTACAGATATTTTAGTTTTTGTTGTATATCCTTTACTAAAATTTTTTGAGTGATAGGGGTATACTTCAGTCTGTATTCGTTGATGAAAAAGTAATACTCATTTGAAATTATTAAAGAAGATTTAGTTAATATAACACTTATATTTTAGCTACCCTTTCCTCTACCCACTCCAAAGGGCCATAAAGTTTTTCTTTGTGGTGTTATTCCCAGTAAAATAGTCCATCTTTCCTAATAATACAAGTATTTCTTAAATTTTGACTAGATACCATTGGAACTTGTACTTAGTAAAAGCAGAGAGGATTCTCTGTATTGCTTAGTCTGTTCCTGTTTAGGATATTCCCGAATGATTGCATTACCTTTGAAGACTGCCCTCACTCTCAGTGTTTAATCAAATCTTTGTAGTGCATCTGGTTTTCTATGACCTTTCAGAATACCTATTAGAGCAGCTACTAAAGGGATATCATGTTCTTCTAAAGTCAAGATTTAACTTAATAGTAGGCTCTACATTAAAATTTCTGTCAGGGCCACCATAATCTCAGGTAATATTCTCCATGGGATTTCTGAACGCCCTGGGGTAAAATGACAGATGCCAAATCATCTAGAAGTTCCCATCCCAATTTTAAATGTTTCAGTGATCCACATCAACTGTTGGAAATGTTGGTATATTTTGTTGCACTCCAGTGGTTCTATTTATGTACATAAAAAGACCTTATGTCTGATTTCTTTGTAAGAAATATTTTTAAATCTCTTAATAAAATATATAATGAGACATTGACATGGAAGCATCAGAATCTATTAATAGAATTAAATTCTGTAATTAAATTACAGAATTAAATTCTATAATTAAAGTCTGGAAACTGAAAGTTTTCTTTCTTTATGTAAATTTGTGACCACCACAGTCTATTTTGCAGCCAAATAAGATTTAAGTAGAAGTAGTGGTTCTAACCATGTCAGATATGAATTAAAAGTAAGTGGTACATGTAGTTGTTTAAATCTTCAGAAGAATATTGTATTTGTTAGTATGTATAAGCTAGGTTATTTGTTGTGGAAAATCTTCCAAAAGATATTGAAGGAAAATGTAAGGGAACCCCTAAAAGGTTACAAATAGACTTTTGTATTAGTTGAGTAAAAAGGAAAAGTCAATAAAAGGCAAGAAAAAAGTAATGAAGAAAAAACACAATAAATAGGAAGCACAAAATAAGATGATAGAATTAAAACCATATCTGTAGTTACCATAAATATAAGTGGATAGAACTTAACTTTAAATAACAGAGATGATCAGATTTTATTTATTTTTTAAAATTTAAATGATATTTTTAAGAGTCACACCTAAAATCCATCAAAATAGAATGGGAGAAAGTAAATCATGGAAAACGTAATACAGTAGTTCCCTCTCATTCGCGGTTTTGATTTCTGTGGTTTTAGTTGCCTCACAGGCAACCTCTATCTGGAAATACTAAATGGAAAATTCTAGAAATAAACAATTTATAAGTATTATATTAGGTGCCATTCTGAGTAGCACGATGGAATCTTGAGCTGTCTCACTTGTCCCACCTAGTATGTGAATCATCACTTTGTCTGATGTATCCATGCTGTATACACTATTTGCCCATTAGTCACTTAGTAGCCTTCTTGGTTATCAGACCGACTGTCATCATATTGTAGTGCTTGTGTTCAAATATCCCTTATTTTACTTAATAATGGCCCCAAAGCGCAAGAGTAGTGATGCTGGCAATTCGGATATGCCAAAGAGAAACCGTAAAAAGCTTCCTTCAAGTGAAAAGATAAGTACAATACAATAAGATATTTTTAGAGAGAAACCACATTCACATAACTTTTATTACAGTACAATGTTATAATTGTTCTATTTTAGTTATTGTTATTAATCGCTTACCATGCCTAATTTATAAATTAAACTTTATCATAGGTATGTATGTACAGAAAACAATATAGTATGTATGAAGCTCGGTACTATCTGATTTGGAGCATCCACTGGGATGCCTGAACCTATCCTCCATGATAAGGGGTAACTACTCTACTAGACAAATACTCAAAGTGGGTATAGACATATTGATGTTAAGGAAAATACACGCACTAAAGCTATAATAACATTTTTAGGGCTAAAGAGGGCCATTATAATAAAAAAGAACAATTCACTAAGAAGATAAGACTTCTAAAATGTGTGTACATATATATGTGAGTTTATATATATCTATTTTGACAAAATTACAAGGAAAAAATTAACAAATCTATAAATGTTAGTAGAAAAGTTTAATGAGATTAAAAAGTTTGGGATTAGATGATACAGAATATTTGAACAATGCAATTAATAAGCTTCTAAGAGTTTTCTCAGAAATAGAAAAACTGAATAGACTTATATTCATTAAAGGAATTTTAGGTTTAAAATTCTACCCACAAAAACAAAACTCCCAGGCCCAGGTGGCTTTCCTAGTATTCTGTCAAAACTTCAAGGCAGCGGTAAAGCCTATCTTATGCAAACTAAGAGATTGAAGAAAGAAGGAAGCCTCCCTAATTTGTTTTATGAAACGAGTATAACCTTAATACCATGACCATATAAGGTCAGTGAATAAAGAAAAATAAACGGTGGTCCAGTCTCACTTTTTTGAAAGTCAAAGTCCTAAATAAACTGTTGGCAAACCAAATCCAGCAATGTGTTTTTAAAATTTTTATGTTATATATTATGTCTAAGTACAAGTTTTCCAGAAAAAAACCTGTAGTTTAATCTTATCACAGATGGGAGAAAAAAACCATATAATTGTATCAATAGATGCAGTAAAAGTAATTGATAAAAATTTAACATCTATGCATAATTAGAAACTCATAACAAACTAAGAATAACTTTCTTAACCTGATTAATGATATCTGTTAACACCTATAACAAATATACTTAGTGGTAAAATACTGGAATTCACTTTAAAGTCAAGTAGAAGACACAGATGCTCACTGTTACCATTGCTGTCGAGTATTTAATTACTAATTCATCTAATTATTAAGAACAGACACTTCTAGAATCTAAAGATCAAAATCTAGTAGAGAAGAAGATAATAAATAAGCAATAAGAATGGAAATAAGTGCTATGAAGAAAACTAAGGCAGTGTAAGAGGACAGAATGTGACAAGGAAGACTTTTCTTAAGTGATAACATTTAAACAGAAGCCCAAATGAAATGAAGCAGTGAACCATGTGGATATCTGTAGAAAGAACATTCTAGGCAGGGAGAACAACAAAGTAGAAGTGATCTGAGGTAGGACCATATTTGGCCTTTTAGAGGAATGGCAAGAGAGTGAAATGGTAGAGGGGGAGAATAATTATAGGGGAGATGACATGTGGCCATGTAAGGTATGGTAAGGATTTGGGATTTTATTCTGAGTGGGATGGGAAGTCATTGGAGGTTTTTGAGTTAAGAAATAGAATGATCTGACTACCTTTTAAAAGGATCAGAGCTGCTATGTAGAGAATAGACTAGACAATAGTGGAGGTGGAGTGAAAAGCAAATGAGTTAGAAAGGTATGGTGATAGTAAAGGTGAGAGATGATATGGCTTATATTAGAGAGGAGGCAATAAATGTGATGAAAAGTGGTTGGATTCTGATATAAAACGTGGTTGTAAAGTTTGGAAACTTAGGTCATTTTATTTTACATATATATTAATGTACTATGAATAAGCTATTTATTCTGTATTCACCAAGTTTCCAGTCTTAGTGATTACCCTGTATTGCTACATTAGAGACAATAAAATGTGTTAATGGATTAGCTGGGAAGTTTGAGCAAAGAGAGGAATCAAAGATGAGTCCAACACTATTGACCTGAACAACTTGACAAGCAGAGCTTCCATTTACCAAGAGGAGAAAGGTTAGGAGAAGAGCAGATATGACTGGGAAATCGACAGTTTTGTTTTGGACATGTAAAGTTTGGGACATCTGTCTCTTGAGAGAAGATGTCGAGTGGCATTTTGATATTGAATCTGGAGTTTAAGAGAAAATCAGTCCTAAAAATTTGGGAGTCATTATATTATTACCTATCTAGGAATTTCCTAGCTCAAAATAAAAAGTAGAAAATTTGAAGAGGAAGAAATAAAAATTGTTGCTATTCCCAGATTAAACATGGTACACTGTTAAGAGCACAGGCTTAAGAGCCACAGTGCCTGGTTTGGTATCCCAGTTTTATAGTTTCCTAGTGTGTGATTTTTACTTATTATTTCTCTTTTAACCTGGAAAATAGGAATAGTACCTACTCCCACGGGATTGTTATGAGGATTAAATTAGTTAATCCATATAAAGTACTTAGAATACCACTTATCACCTAGTAAGGGCTCAATAAGCATTAGCTGTCATCATTATTATCATTATAGTCACTATCATTATCATTATTATCATTATTAGATTACATAAAAAATCCCAAAGGTTATACAGAAAACTATTAAAATGTTAAATAATTTAGTAAGGTTGCCAGATATAATACCAGAATGTAAAACTCAATAAAGTTCCTAGACACCAGCAACTTTCAGAAAATTTAGTGTCTAAGAACGGCATTATAGTATCAACAAAATTTGTAAATATCTGGAAATCTAACAAAAAATTTGCATGTCCTTTATTATGAAAATTCAAATACTTTTTGAGAGACATAAAAGAAGACCTGAATAAATTAAAAGAGATCTCGTATTTTTAAACAGGGAGAGTCAATGTCAGGAAAATAACAGGTATTCCCAGATTAATCTGTAAGTTTAATGTCTTTTCAACTAAAATTCCAACAGGATCTTTTATAGAGGCTAACAGGCCGATCCTGAAATTCACATAAAAGAATGGAGGGCCAAGAATGGCCTAGATAATTCTAAAGATCAAAATGGAAGGGGACTCACCCTATCAGAGCTGTTATAAATAAAACATTGTAATAGATATAGACAGACAGACTAATTGAACCAATAAGAAGCATCCAAGAATAGCCCCAAATAATACTTAGGACAGGAGTTTCCAACTGCCCGGGCCACAGACGTTACTGGTTAGGAACCAGGCCACACAGCAGGAGTTGAGCAGTGAGCCAGGGAGCGAAGCTTCATCTGAACATGCAGCCACTCTCCAGCGCTAGCATCACTGCCTCAGCTCCACTTCAGATCATCAGGCATTAGATTCTCAGGAGCACCGGTCCCTGGTGCCAAAAAAGTTGAGGACTGCTGATAGGAGATTTATAGATAAAAAGGAAAGAATGGACAGTTCAAAAAGTGACACTTGGAACATTGCACTATCTGTATAGAAAAATGTTAAATTAGATCTTTACCTTATGTTGTACAAAAATATAAAATGCCTGATGGAATAAAAACCTTAATGTGAAAAGCAAAAAACTTGAAACTCTTAGAAGTTGTATATATAAATAACATATTCTCTTTTGTTTTATTACAGTGTATGCTAGCCTAAATTTTGGCAGTAAGACACAACAAACATGTGGTCAAACAGAACGTACTTCATCATACTCTGGTCCAAATCCAAGTTCAGGAGCCTTCATCCTTCCATCCTATCCTCTCTCATCACCTCGAACTAGCCCAAAGCACACATCTCTTACTATATCTCCAAAGAAGTCTCAAGATAATTCTGTTAATTTCTCAAGTTCCTGGCCTCTTAAAAGCTTTGAAGGATTATCGAAGCCAAGTCCCCAGATAAAGCTTGTCAGCCAAAAATCTTCTTGCCCTACAGGAAGAAATGATGGTAAAAATTAATACTTTGTTCAAGTTTATTTATATGTTTGAATTATTGTTTTGAAGTTAGGGTTAGATCTTTAAAACCTAGTAAATTGCATTTTATCTTTGTCCATTAGTCATTTTTTTCCCCTAATATTGCCACTTCAGAATTGTTTTTGGGAACTAGGCAAATAATAATGACTTATAATGGACATGAACACTGTAAACAGCCTGAGAGCCTACTAACAAATTTTAGCTTTACAGATATAAAATATTATTTACATATTTACTATAATTAATGTTTAGTATTTATTCAACATTTATTGAATGTTAAGTTTATGTTAAAATTATTTTGATGAGTTTTCTATTATTTGTTTTTAACTAAAATAGTCTTAGTAATAGCGTACTCCAAAATCATGAAATTAATATATAAGTTTATTCAAGACAGATTCAGTCTCAAAATAAAAAGTCTGTTAAAGGCAACCTCTATGTCCCATATGCTTTTCTATCCCCAGCCTCTAATGTAAGATGTTCTACCTTTAAACTACCCCACAACACTAATGTTCTGGTTTATAACCATAAGGTCACTTTAATGCATAGTCAGTCAATTTTGTTACTTTCCGTTAGCACACATTCCTTTCTGTTAATTTGTTTCTATATTTCCCTTTCCTACAAGATCAAATATTGTATTGAAAATCGAAACATTATTATTGTTTTCTCCAGTGACCAGTATTACTGCTTTGCATATAGTAATGTAATTAAAGTAGCCCTTGTCACTTACTATGGACTTTACCATACAAATATTAGTCATGGTGATATGTATGAAGGTAGAAATTTAAGTTTGTATAAAATATTTTTATTTAATATGAAAGGATTTGACATGGCTCATTTCTGCTATATTTGTTTAGGGGACATTGATACTTTTATCTCATTTTTAGTAGTAATCTTTATTTCTGAAAAAAGATCATATATTTTTTAATTTAAAAACACTGTTCCAAACACTTGTGATTAAGCTTCCACTTCTCTGAAATTAAAAAAAAAAAAAAGAAAAAAGTAAAATATGTATTTTTCATACAGGAGAAAATTCTCAAGAAAAACCTCCAGTTCAGCTTACGCCTGCCTTGGCAAGATCACCGTCTTCCCGACGAGGCCTGAATGGGACCAAACCTGTACCTCCCATACCAAGGGGAATAAGCCTTTTGCCTGATAAAGCTGATTTAAGCACAATGGGACCCAAAAAGAAAGAGCCTGATGATATTTGGAAGAGTGAAAAAGATAGTCTTACAATTGTTCTTTCAGAATTAAATATCAGGGATAAAGATTTAGATCAAGAAGAGGTTAGAACCAAATACCATTTTTAATAATTTTAAAATGCTTGTAATTTTCTATAGTAGTTATTTAAGGAAGAATCAAGTACTTTTACATTTATATAACATGTCTTTTTATTTATAACATTATATAACATGTTTTCTTATTTATAAAAAATATTTCACATTTATTATAGAAAATATGAAAACTAGTGAAGTACTAGGAAGAAAATTCATCACATGAAATCCTACTACCAGAGACAACTTATTAACATTCTAATGTGTTTCCTTCAAGTATTTCTTCTATGTATATATCGTTCATTTTTTAATTAAAAGTATTTAAGTATTTTATTTTAAAATATTTTAATTATTTTAAATTATTTTAATTAAAAGTATTTAAATAAAAGAATAATATAGGAATATACTCCTGCACCAACCTCTCCCAGATGAACAATTTGTCATATATTTTCTGTTTTTTAAATAAATGAAACATAATATAGTTCCCTCCCCATTCTTGAGCATGTCGATTGTGCATATATGCAAGTTTACTTATCTTTATGGAATTGAGATCATATTGGATATTCATTTTTGAATACTAGGTCACTCCATTTATACTTATAAAAATGTATTGCCAATATGATAACTGTCCATATTACTTATGCCAGAGAAGGAATGTGGCCGCTATGTTACTTTGGCTTTAGAGCACTATTTTCTTGATGCTTCTTTTTTATCATTTCAGTTTGCCTGATGTCAGGTTGAAAAAAATGTTTAACATTAAATATATAAACTGAAGGACTCAATGTTAGTATTTTGTGGTCTTGTTTTAACTAATTTTTAAGATGTTAGCATCATGTACAGATCATTTACTCAATAAAACAAATATTAATGCATGTTCATTTTAAAAGCATTTCTTTAACATTAAACATTTGTAAACCAATAAAGTACCAAAATTAGCTCTTAATGAATTGGTCATTCCAAATTATAACTGCTTGTAAAAATCTTTCCCTTTTTTTTTTTTTGTAATTGTATTTCAGTGGTACTCAGAAGGGAATTATTTAGAGGAGAGAAACTTACAGAAGATGCATTTCCTACATAGCTCATTAATTTCATCTGATTACATATATTTTACATTATTATGATCACTTAAAAATAACCCTTTTTCTTTTAGTGGATAATTGAAAGGGTAATTTCTTTTATGTAATTATTAGTAAGTATTCTACTAATTGACCCCCTCCTAGGATATTGACCCCTCCTAGGATTGACTCCTATAGGGAAGTGCCTATACTATTGAATCAACCATTATAATTGCTATAATCAAAATGTAAACAAAACATAGTTTATGTAAGTTTCTGTATTCTTTAATTTGTTCATATTTCTATTCACAACCTTAATATATTTGATTGAGTTTATACTCTGCGTTTCTAGAAATACTTGGCTTCAGAAGTTACATAAAATGATCTATTATTCTCTCAACTCTAATACTGGCAAATTGGATATGAACTTTAAATAGAAAACTGATTACTCTTTGCTAACCTTCTCATAGAACTTCTAAATAGCCACATAAACAAACGGGTGACCTATGATTAGTTGGACCTCTGTGACTTTAACTCACTGCTGTCTTACCATTTGATTCAATGATTCATTTATTAATTAAATTATTGCAGTATATTAGTCATTGTGCCCAGTGGTGGAAATACCGTGGTGAATAATAGCTTGAGATTCTTCCTCTTAAGGGGTTTACAACCTAGCGGTTTGTTTATAAATACCTAAGTAATGAAATCTGTATTTATACTATGTACAAATACATTAACATTTATCTTATTAGTACTGGACTGAAGACTGGCTAGTTAGATATAGTTAATGGGTTTTAAAATTTAAAGATAAACTTTACTAATATAATTATCTTTTAAAGTTCATTGTTTTTATTTTTTCTTAGATGCACAGCTCTCTTAGGTCCCTTCGTAACAGTGCAGCTAAGAAAAGAGCAAAACTGAGTGGCAGTACTTCTGATCTTGAAAGCCCTGATTCTGCAATTAAGCTTGACTTGACTATGGACTCCCCATCTCGATCTTCCTCTCCAAACATCAGCTCTTACAGTGAAAGTGGAGTTTACAGCCAAGAGTCATTGACTTCTTCTCTGTCTACAACTCCCCAGGGGAAGAGAATAATGTATTTTATTTTTTCACGTGTTAAATTAATGCTATTTTGTAATTTGTAGCCTGAAGCCCTACTATCACAGTTGAAAACAAAACAAAACCTTTAAAACAATTTATTTTCTAGTTTGTTAAATGTTGAAGTACATTTAAAAGGCAGTGGAAAAGTTTACATATATTACCATGTTTGGCTTTGGTTTTGGTTATGGGGGTGGAGAGAGAAAACACAACCCCAACTGTAATCTAGAGCACCTAAACTAATATATATAAAGTCTATTCCCCAAGCCCCAGTTGTTCTTTTGCCTAAGATTTATCCTAATATTCCTTTAGCTCTTTTCTGGATCATTGACTCTGGCAGTTGACCTATAGCTGATTTTATTGCTTTAGTTTAAAACTCATCACCGATTTTCTCTAAGTTATGGATAAACTCCACCTGTTACCCTACTATTGTTTATATTTTGTTATTCCATTATTTTGTAGAAACTTAGGACTCCATGCCATACCTTTCACAGCCCTCTTAAGAGTCTCTTTACATCAGGAGTGCTGGAATTAGAGTCCTGGACACCGATACTGACAGAATATTTTCCAGCATAGCAATTTGATAAACTTTTCCAGATTACCTCAATAAACTCTTACATCTTTAAGCAATGATTCCCACCTTGATTTCTGGGAATCTCTGTGACCCTATCTGAGGATTTTAGGGAATCCTTTCTTTATTTTAGACAAAATTAAAGAGTAGAATTGCTAGGTCATAGGGTAGATGTATATTTAACTTTTTTAAATAACTGCTAAACAGTTTGCTAAGATGCTTGTGTAATTTTACACTACTAGTAGCAATGTATGAGAGTTCCAGTTGTTTCACAAACTTATTAACACTGGGTGTTGTCAATCTTTTTTATTTTCCTTTGATTTTGTCAACTATGTTTTAATACAACTGTTTGAAATGAATATTTAAAATTTTTAAGTGAATTAGAACCTCTAATAATTGAGGTAAAAAGAGATTGCATAATCAAAGGAGAGATGGTATTCTGTTAACTTTAATGAAAAAGGGTGTTTTATTTCAGCAGTTGATAGAATTAAACTGAATTTCTGTGTCCCGTTTTGAGTTTTTTCTCATCCTGTGATTTCTTTCATATTTTTAATATAAATATCAGTTTATTTTGCAGCTGGAATTTTTCTCTTACTAGAAATTAACTTTATTGTAATTACCTAGATAGACTAATGCAATAAATTTACAAAATGAATAGATATGTGGACTGGTAGAGTAACTATTTTTACATTAAGTTACCAGACATTTAAAATATATATATTTATCTTTTAAACCTAAAGTCCTTCCTTTATCTTCCATGAATGAGAAATTTTATATTTTATACTGCTACAGTTGCAAGGTCCTGTATGTAATTTGAGAAGAAAACTTCATTTGCTACTATAACATTTAGAATACACTCTTCCATATATTGTCTCATGGAGTTATCGCTTCAGATATTGAACTCTGTGAGAAGGGTGTTCAGTATATCCTCATTTATGGACAAAATTATCCTTAATGAATTTAGTATCTCTACATTTAAGTTTAATAGCTTTAGAGCAATTATTCTCAACCAGCCTTGCATCCTGACTTAAGTATCATGGCCAAAGAAAGCCAGCACTACCTCACGCAGGACTTTCATCCTTAAGTGGGTTGGGGAGGAAAAATTGCTGAGAACCACTCTTCTAGAAACTAGGTATTTTCTTTCATCCAAGTCAAATACACTTAGTATAAATGTAAATTTACAATAATCTAGAGAAATTAGTCTTAAAAGCTTTAACATTGATTTCTCACTAGGCCAGTTAACAAATATGCTACCCAATTACTAAGAATTGTACTTTTTTTGTAAAATCTCTTCTTTATAATGTCTATCATTGGAACTGACATTATAACACTTACTGATTTAAAAGGGTTTTTTTTTTTCATAGTAATATTTAACATTCTTCACTTTGCTTTCTTTGTGAAACAAGGCCTGTAAGACCTTTTTAAAGGCAGGAGAGTGCAGTAAATGATAGTCCAAGAAAAAAGCAGCATTTACTAAACTCACTTGCTTCTGACCTTATTTATAATGTAGTTAAGTCTCTTTTTATATTACAGGTAAATAGTATATTTTTATATGAAGGTAGTATATTAGATAATTAGAATCATTTGGTTTAGTTTTGGAATATATTTTCTTTGGATTAGTTGTGTTTTTTTGACCCAGCAAAAGATTATATGGCACAAGTTGGAGAGTTTTCGATTCCTTTGTCAATCTTCCTATGAATAATTTAGAATTGACCTTATGTTAAAAAGGTTGGAAATTCAAAAGGTGAAAAAATATTCTTATCCTTAGTTTTTCATACTTGTTGCTGCATAAGTTTAGTGAGTTAATAAAAAATATATAGAATGTTTGATATGAATGTTGAAGCACTCTAGATCTTAAATGTTTATTGAAATTACTTTGTTTCGTTGTAGGTCAGACATATTTCCAACATTTGGATCCAAACTTTGTCCAACGAGACATTCTTCCGCAAAGAATAAAATCTCTCAGATAGCTGAACAAAGCCCCAGGACAGGTATTCTATGACTATAAATATAACATAGAAAATATGATTTTTAAATGGTGTCAAAAATGATAACAGATGCATTTCAGAGTTAGAAATTTTGTAGTTACCAGTTAAGACTAATCATTTATTTTCTTGAAAGAACATTTTGGCAAGAATAAATGCTATATTCTTAGAAGAAAAAATATTTACCTAAATAATTGAACTCCCTGTAAGCCCATAGGTATACCTATGCCTCACTCCCATGTCTAGACATTTAGACTTAATTGATATGGAATAAGACCTGGCCATCGGAATTCTAAAGGCTCTCCAGATGACCCTAATAAGCAGCTTAGTCTGAGACCCATTGGGCGTCACAAAAGATAATTTCTTTAAAAAATATTTAGTAGTTAAGTGCATGTGTATCTTGTGTTAAAAATTTTGTGAACCTGGAAATCTAATTGATAACATCACTTTTCACAAAAATAATTTATTAGTAATCAAAAATATTTGGAATCTGATCTGTTAGGGGTGGGAACTGCATGTGATTCTCTATAATTAGTAAAACTATTGAATTATGAATGAATTGTAACAAATTGGGTTATGATATTTATTTTTATATGATCTCAGTGTAAAAGTTCTAACAACTTTAAAGCTACCTTACCTTACATCAGAATTACCTTCCTTAAAAACTATGTATGTATCTAATTATTTGCTAAAATTTTTAATTTCTTGCTCCTAAATACATCTTAAATTTATCTTATTTTATCTCCCACTATCTTATTCATATCCTACTTATTTAGCCTCTTAAGATTTCTCTCCAGCTTCAGTCCCATTCCCTATAATGCAAATCTGACTAGATTGCCCAGCCTAAATTTATTCATGGCATTCTTCCATGATCTGGTTCCACCTACCTCGCCAGCTTAATTTTTCACTACCCTCTTTGTATCTTGTGCTCCAGTTAAATCAGACTACATTCATTACCATTTTCTATTTCTTTGCAATGGCACATACTATTTCTTCTAGATGAACTTTGGAATTCACAACACACCCCATTCAGCTGTGAAAACAGCTCAATTGCTTTCTCTGGGAAGACTTCCCTTATTCATAAACAAAATTAATTATTCTTTTGTAAAATCATATCTTACACTGACATTTTTTCTCCTTCTCATGATCAGACTCTGAGCTTTCTGAAGATTATTTTATTTCACTAATTTGCTATATACAATAGCATGCATAAACTCATAATTACTACACAAACATCACTGCTAACAACAGACTTGTAAAAGAAATTTGAGAGTTTTTTGCAGTAATTTTTGTCCTGCAAAAATTACCAAGAGTGAATAGTCAGAGAACTGAGTTAAAAATTTACTTGTATTCTCCTTCTTCTGTGGTTGCCTTATCAGTTTGCTATGTCTTTAGGTTCATTTGTTTCTATGGGTTTCCAGTTTTAGAGTATGCCATTTATCATATTTGACTTATTTTTTAAATGTTAAGCTTTTACATGCTCAAAAGATAATCTATATGAAAAAATGTAATTAGAGATTTCTTATTCTCATTCATATCCCTCTCACTTATTTCCCATCCACCAGCCTCTAGGCTAATAGTTCTTTTTATTAGTTTCTGGTTTATCTTCGTGTGTGTGTGTGTGTGTGTGCGCGTTTGTGTAAATGTATGTATGTGTGTGTATATATTTAACTTTCTTTTGTCACAAAAGGTAGTATACTACATATACTTCTTTGTATTTTGCTTTCTTTAACTTAAAATATATCTTGAAACTCACTCTATATTATTTTATAATATTTTCCTGCTTATGGCTGCATAATACATTATGTAGCTATACTATAGTTTATTTAACTTGCCTGTAGATGGGCACTTAGGTATTTATTTATTGCAATCACAAATAATGCGGCAGTAAATAACCTTGGGCATACGTTTGTGTAGATGTATATTTTAGGGCTAGTTTCTAGAAGTGAGATTTCTCAGTCCCGGGCTAAATTATAGTTTTCTTAGCTGTTCACAAACTCCCCTCCCTAGAGGTTCTACCATTTTGCATTCCCATCAGCAATGTATACAAGTGCCTGCTTCCCTCAGTCTTGCCAGAAGTGTGCATGGTCAAACTTTTGAGGTTTTGCCAACATAATAAGTGAGAGATGGTATCCCAGTGTAGTTTTAATCTGTATTTATGAGTGAAGTTGAGCACCTTTTCATACATTAACTACATTTGGTATGTTGTTTTCTGTGAACTGTTTATGTTTTGTCCATTTTTCTATTTGATTTTTGATCTTTTCTGTTTTTGAGTACACCGACATCTTTATACTGGTATCTGTTTTACTTTTTTGGACACTCAGATTCTTGATCCCCAGAGATTATTTACCTCTGATTGCCTATCAAGATTCTATCATAATCATGAGTGCCCAACTCAGCCATGTGTGCTTTGTATACTGGCTTCCACAAAGGTAGTATTCAACAAAGAGATATTATTCTACCAGGTGCAGGAAGACAGTGTATATGTGTTTTGGAGTCAGTTTTCCCAACACCATTCTATCTGAAAGACTCCAGATAGAATATTACTCTACCAGGTGCAGGAAGACAGTGGTATGTGTTTTGGAGTCAGTTTTCCCAACACCATTCTATCTAATAGACTCTAGATAGAATTCCAATTTGACATTTAATAACCATATTCATGAGCTATACAAGTTACTTAACTGCTTTGAAACTCACTTTCCTCATTTGATAATGTAAACTTTGAGAAGAATAGTAAAGATTTAGGTGTATAACATACATCAAGCATCTGGTGTGTGGTAGACACTTTGTATTTATTCCCGTAAAGTAGAAGACACAAAGAAATATATAAACTTATTCTTTAATCCTTTTTTAAGGCTTATCATCCTAATAAATTACTTATAACTTTACAAATATTTATATAAGGTTGACGAGACATGCTAGTGCTAGATTGTATCTAGTTTATAAAAATGGAGTCCTCTTTCTAAAGAATATCTTTGCAATTATGAAAAAATAGACTAAGAAAACATAGATTTGAGTTTACCTCTGACTCTAGTTGTATGACCTTCTAAGTCATTTAGGTTTTGTTAGATAGCTCTTAAAACAGTACATACTTCTTTCTATATGCAATATTCGTTGTTTCCCCAAATTGTTTAATATCCAGAGATTCTCAAACTTGCCTAATCCTAGGAATCACCAGGGATTCATGTAACACAGATTCTGGGCCCTCATTAATACTTAATGAATCAATCTTCAGAGTTAGAAATCTGTATTTTTAACAAGTAACTTAAGTATTTCTAGGATCAAGATTTGGAAACACTGTTATTGAATTCACTGTAAGATAGACTTGGTTAAATGTAGTTACACTCTCAAAATGTAAAGTTGCGAATGGTTTATGGTTTTACGAATGGGTTTATATTTTTTATGTAGGATGGGATTTATTTTATTTTCAGTAAGCGAATGATCCCTACAAATTTATTTCATGAGTAAAATATAAAAATGATAATGCTCAGAATAAAGACTATCTGAAGGCAAAAACAAAAATAATTATATAAAAAATATAAATTAATCTCTTTACAATGGCATTTTCAATAAACATTTCCACATATATTTCACCACTATTATGCCATATTGTGCTAAATTTCCTGAATGATGTTATAGTAAACCTTTTTCCTGTGGCAATAGATTACTAGCACCTATTTTTCTTTTTTTTAAATTGTGGTGTAATTGATATACAACATTATGTTAGTTTCAGATGTACAACATAATGAATCAATATTTGTATATATTGTGAAATGATCATCACAACAAGTGTAGTTAACATCTGTCACCACAGTTACAGATTTTTTTTTTATTCTGATGAGAACTTTTAAGAACTACTCTTTTAGCAACTTTCAAACGTGCAGTACAATGTTATTAACTATAGTTGCCATGCTGTACATAACATCCTTATGACTTACTTATTTTATAATGGGAAGTTTGTACATTTGTCTCCCTTCACCCATTTGACCTACCCACCAATTTGTTCTCTGTATCTATGAGCCTTTTTTTTTTTTAAGATTTTACGTATAAGTGAGATCATATAACATTTGTCTTTTTCTGTCTTATTTCACTTAGCATAATGCCCTCAAGGTTTATCCATGTTGTCATAAATTTCAAGATTTTATTCCTTTTGATGGGTGAACAGTCTTTATATCACATCTTCTTTATTCATTCCTTTATAGATGGACATTTAAGTTGTTCCCATATCTTGGCTATTGTAAATAATGAGGGTGCAGATATCTTTTCAAGCTAGTGTTTTTGTTTTCTTTGGTATATACCCAGAAGTGAAATTGCTGGATCGTATAGTAGTTCTAGTTTTAATTTTTTGAGGAGCTGCCATGCTGTTTTCAATAGTGGCTGCACAAGTTTATGTTCCTACCTGGGTTCCCATTTCTCCACATCCTCACTAACATTTATTATTTCTTACCTTTTTGATAATAACCATTCTAACAGGAATAAGGTGATATCTCATTATGGTTTTGATTTTCATTTCTCTGATGATTAGTGGTGTTGAGCATCTTTTCATGTACCTGTTGGCCATCTTTATGTCTTCTTTGGAAAAATTTCTATTCAGATCTTCTGCCCATTTTTTAATTGGATTGTTTTTTTTTTCTTTTGCTATTGAGTTATGTGAGGTTTTAAAATATATCTTAGATAGTAACCCTTTCTCAGATACATGATTTGCAAATATTATCTCCCATTCTGTAGGTTAGCTTTTCATTTCATTGATAGTTTGCTGTGCAGAAGCTTTTTGGTTTGATGTAATCCCACTTATTTTCACTTTTGCTGGCTTTGCTTTTAATGTCAAGTCCAAAAAATCACTGCCAAGACTAATGTCAAGGAGTTTATCACCTAATTCATTTGAGTTAATTTTTGTGTATTTTTAAGATAATGGTTCAGCTTCAATTTTTTGCATGTGGAATTTCAGTTTTCCCAACACCATTTATTTTTTTTCTGGCTTTACAGAAATATTATAGACAATTAGTTTCTCGTGTTTACATTGTACAATTCAAGGAGGTTTTTTTTTTTTTCAGTTATAATTGGCATACAATAATATATTAGTTTCAGTTGTACAGCATAGTTATTAGAGATCTATATAGCTCACAAAACGATCACTCCACTAAATCTAGTCCCCATCTTCCCCCTACATATTATTAACTATTTTCCTTATGCTGCACTTTATATCTCCATGTCTATTTTGTAACTATCCATTTGTACTTCTTAATCCCTTTGCCCTTTTTTTCCATCCCCCTCAACTCTCCTTCCATTTAGTAGCCCTCAAAATATTCTCTGTATCCATGAGTTTATTTCCATTTTTGTTGTTGTCGTTTGCTTTGTTCTTTAGATTCCACACGTATGTGAAATTGTGATATTTCTCTTTATCTGACTAACTTCATTCAGTGCAAAACCTCCAGGTACATCAAGACAATATCTTTTTACATCTTCTTCCTTTTGGTCTCTGTGTGTCTTTTAATCTGAAGTGAGTCTCTTAAAGGCAACATATGTAGGGGTCTTATTTTCTTATCCATTCAGCTACCCTATCTTTTAGTTGGAGCACTTAATTCTTTTCCATTCCTTTTTTAAAATTTATTTATTTAAATGCATTTTAAGTATACAGTATATTGGTTAGACATCTATATAGTTCATAAAATGATCCCCCCAATTGCTCCCTCCGTGCCCTGATCCTATACCTAGCCATTGTATTAATGCTAACTGCATTCCCTATGCCATGTTCCCCATCCCTGTGACCATCCATCAGCTACTAATTTGTACTTCTTTAACCTTTCACCCCATTCTCCCAACGCCCCAATCCCCCCTCCCCTCTGTCCATCACCAAATTGTCCACTATATTCGTGAGTCTATTTTTGATTAGTTTGCTCTTTTTATTCCTTAGATTCCGTTTATATAAGTGAAATCATATGGTGTTTATCTTTCTCTGTCTGACTTAAGTACCTTCTAGGTCCATCAAAACAATATCTTTTTCTATTCCCTTCCTTTTAGTCTGTGTGTGTCTTTAAATCTGAAGTGAGTCTCTTGTCGGCAACATGTAGGGGCCTCGTTTCCTTTGCATTCATCCACTCTATCTTGTAGTTGGAGCACTTAATTCTTTTCCATTTGAGGTACTTATTGATAGGAATGTAGTTGTTACCATTCTTTATTCCTGTTTTTGATACATGTTTTTTCTTCTTAAGTCCCTTCAACATTTCCAATAATACTGGCTTGGTGGTGATAAACCCCTTCTCTGTCAGTCCATCTTGCACAGCAGAATCATTTTCCTGGAGCCCTAATTGGGCAGGAAGACGGAAGGCTTCATCATGTTAGACTATACAGGGCTGCTTGTCTCTTTATTCCTGTTTTTGATACATGTTTTTTTCTTCTTAAAGAAGTCCCTCCAACATTTCCAATAATACTGGCTTAGTGGTGATACATTCCTTTAGCTTCTTTTTGTCTGAGAAGCTCTTTATCTGTCCTTCAACTCTAAATAATAGCTTTGCCGGATAAAGAATTCTTGGTTGTAGATTCTGGGTCTTCATCACATCTAATATTTTGTGACAAGCCCTTCCGTCCTGCCTAGTTTCTTTTGGAAATCAGCTTCCAATGTTATGGTTGCTCCTTTGTAGGTAACTAACTGCTTTTCTCTTGCTGCTTTTAAGATTCTCTCTTTGTAAAAACCTTTAGCATTTTAATTATAATGTGTCTTGTCGTGGTCCTCTTTGGGTTTCTCTTTCTTGGGATTCTTAGCTTCTTGTTGTTTTATGTCTATTTCCTTCACCAGATTAGAGAAGTTTTCCATCATTATTTCTTCAAATAGCTCTTCAACTTCTTGTTCTCTTTCAGGTACCCTTATGACCCAGATGATTTTACATTTAATTGTGTCCCATAGGCCCCTAAATTATTATAGTCTTGGCTTCTTTTTTCTTGCTGTTCTAATTGGATGTCCTTGACTTCCCCATCTTTTATATTGGTAGTTCAATTTTCTTCTTTATCTACTCTGTTGATTCCTTCTAATACTCTACATCTCAGATAATGTATTCTTCATTTCGGACTGGTTCCCTTTTATAATTTCCATTTCCATTTTTATGTTTTTTTATCTCTTTGTTAAAGTTCTCACTGAGTTCATCTACACTTTCCCTAAGTTCATTGAGCATCTTTATTAACCAGTATTTTGAACTCTGCATCTGTTAGATTGCTTGACTCCATTATTCCTGCATCTCTGTTCTGTTCTCTCACATTGCTTATGCTGCTTTATCTTTCCATTTTGGCTGCCTTTCTGTGACTGTTTCTAGGTACTAAGCCAACCTCCTAAGTCTCCTGGTCTTATTAGCTTAGCTTTGTGTAGTCAGTGTCCAGTGGCACAGTCCTTAGAGAGGGGTTCAGCAGCAGGCCAAGTTTAGCCCCAGCCTCTGCCCCTCCAGGGCTACCAGTTAAGATTCAGCAAGCAATCCACAGATGCTGTGCTTATAGTTTCCTCAAGAGGCCACACCAGAAACCGAGGCCAGCTGCCACCAGTGTGGGTCTTGGGGTTGGCTCAGTAAGGAGCACCGGACTCACCAAGGATACAACTGGATATGGCTTGGGTGGGGCAACAAGTTGAGGAGGTGGAATTTCAGGGTATCTTCTGGGCAGAGTGACCTCTGTTATTTAGTTCAATGACATTTCAGCTATGGAGGCACTGAGTCCACACACAGGGAGTGGGGAGGGCTCAATAGAGGAACAATGGATACCTCTATCACTTCTGCCTGGGAGAAAGTCTCACCTCTGGCCCTTGCTCAGTGTCCCTCTGTAAGGCCATGGTGTCCCCTGAGCAGCCGACCAGGCGCTGGTGCTCAGAGCGAGCAAGTCCATCACTATGAAAGTCCAGTTGCAGACACAGCCACTAAGAGGCATCTGCAGCTGCCAACTGCCACCGCTGCTGCTATGGCTCTGTCCCACTTAGCCGCTCAGAACCGGGCAGCCTTATGTCTTTGCCCCCTCCTACCTTCTACCATTGCAGATTGATTAATTATTCCTCTCCCTATTTGTGGTGCTTCTGTTCATCTAGATTCTAGTTGACTTTTCTTGCTGTTTGTTCCGTGTTTCTGACCCAACTTTGATGTCATCTATGCCATTTTTAGTTGCCTCTCGCAACACCATTTATTATAAAGACTGTACTTTTCCCATCGTATATTCTTGGTTCCTTTGTTGTAAATTAATTGACCATATATATGCATGGGTTTATTTCTGGTCTCTGTTCTATTTCATTGATCTATGTGTCTGTTTTTATGCCAATACCACACTGTTTTAATTACTCTAGCTTTGTAATATAGTTTGAAATCAGAGAGTGTGATGCTACAGATTTGTCAATTTTATTTAACTTTTTAAACAACCAGCTCTTAGTTTTAGTGATTAGTCTCATTTCCACTCAAACAGAAAACATTAAAGAAAAAGCATTTTCACTCAAATGAGGCTTACTTGTGAATTATCAAAACTAAGAAGAATTTAGAAAGATATCCATATTACTTCTGGAAGTTCTCAATCATTTTATCTCAGTTATTTTTAAAAATATTCTATGTGAACTGATTTAGTGCCCTTAACTGTGCGGTCCTCTCTAGCCCAGCTGCCACCAGCCATTTCTCGTCTTCATTATTCTGTTTTTTATTAAAATACCCACAATAATATTAAAAATAAATTATATTTTATTAATACTACTTAATGATTTACATAGGAGCTGTATATAAAAATGGATGGTGTCTCAAATATGTATTGCCTAGGATTTTCCATTTAGTAGACATTTTGTGGTTTTCTTAGCTGCAAAGTATTAGTATAGGGTGGTCAGTTTAAACACTCAAACATATAGATTAAACTTTTGGTATTAAAAGGAGGCCTGTATAACAGTTTGACTTGTTTTATTTTTAATTAGGAATGTAATATTTGGGTACTTGCAGTATGCTAGACAAACTGTACGAAGCTCTTTACATGAAATTTTTTCATTTCATCCTCATAACAGTTCTGGAAGAGGTTCTACTATTATCCCTATTTTACAAATAAGGTTAAGTGTCTTGCCTAGGTTCTGTCAGTAATTTAAGTAGCAGGCTATGATTTAAAGCCAGGAAGCAAAATTCCAGAATTGAGCTCTTAGTTGCTATGTAGTTTACCGTCTCTCTAGCCAGGCCAGTATAGACCCATTACATGAGAATGGGAGAAAAGAGAGAAATGAAGCATATATGCGTCTCTTAAGTCATAATTTAAAAATTCTAGATGAAAAATTTTTTCTTTTTACTGTGAAGGTTAAAATGTTATTTAAACATTAAATGCTTGTCATAGTTTTAAAATATATATATTATCTTAAACATTGAATTTTGCATTTCATTGTAATTTTAAAGCCTGTTTTATAAAATGTAGTATAGTTTATAATGAATATTTTTATCTGCTAGTAAAGTACAAAGTATAACAATTTCTACTGTTTTGTTACTGACATTTTAAAAAGGCTAGAAGATACAATAGATTTATAGGGGAGATATGTACCTCTCTATAATATTACCTAAATCATTCAAATAAATATTTTTACGCATTTTATTTTATAGGCATTACAACATCCAATGTAAGCATAATTGGTCAACGTATGAACTATGGGTTTGGATGTGGTGATTTTGAAGATGATAGTCCACATGACATTTCACCTAGTGTTTTAAAAATACAAAATAAGGAGCAGCCAAGACATTTTAAGCATACCAAAGGTTAGTAAATTTCATGACAAGTTAATTTTTAAGACTAAATGACTTTAAATCAGAATCCTCTCCGAGCATACCAATAATGAAACAATAACTGAGACTTCTCAGTTTTGAGATTTTTCTTCTTACCCTTCTGCTGATATGTTGTTGCTTAAATAATTTCACCAAGTAGAACACACAGATTCATAATTTGGCTTATGGGCTTGCCTGAGGAGCCAGTGCAGAAAAGTGACTGCCCAACAGGTTAAAAGTACAGAATCCCTACTCACCTCTGCCTCCCAGGGGACACACACACACACACACACACACACACACACACACTTTTTTTATAAGACATTTTACTATAAAATGGAGTGGACAAATCATATGAGTAAATGACTCCCAAATGACTACTTAGGTTGTAACCATAGAGTAAAACTGGAAACAGGAATATAATTTCCCTGTGGTAGAACATGGGAAGGTTTCTTTGTTATCACTAGCTATCATTAACAATTTACATTCCTTTTTTTTTTTGGACTTAGTGGCAAGACACACATCTGTGACTGCTCTGTTCATTTGTTCTGTTACAGCTGCATTTTAAAAATTTTCCTTAGGTTAAAAAAGAAGTGATTTTTAAAGGGTATAAATATTTATAAAGACTAATTAGAAGTCACTTGTGTTTCAGTGCTGTAATCATCTAGCAAGTGTAAGGAACTGTTATTTTTTGTGCATAGCAACTGTGGTTGTAATAAGGTCAACTTCTGTTATTTTTGATCATCTTAAGCCATATATACAGGCAATCAGGCATTCTAGGAAATTTTTTTTTTTTTTGGTGGAAATAACTCATTAGGTAAGAGTGAACTTTATTAGAAACCTATCTTGTTTCGTTTGGTGGGTTTTTCAAAATAAATTTCTTAAAATTCAATTCCATAATATAATTCAATATCTATTCTTTGTGGAAGAGATCAGTTCATTGTTTTTCTAAAAGAGTGACAGAGTTTTTTCATATTTACTTATATATTTTATTTCTCATGTAAAGAAAATCAAGTACAAAATATACTTTTCTTCCTAAAGGTAACTCATACTCTAACATATAATTTTTAAATTTTCTTTTTTAAATTGTTTTGAAATAATTGCTGAATATATTAATTCACTGCTAGTCATATCCTTTTTTTGGACAGCAAAATCATAAAAAAAGAATATTTATATCTTTTGACCGGCAGTTAATTCTACTCTAGAAAATTCCTTCATGCGCAGATTCCAACTCTAAACCGAACACATAGTAGATGTGTTTGGTCAGCAAGAATAAATATGTTCAAAACCAAGCTTACCTTCCTTTGCAGACCTCTCCTTTTCCTTTCTTATTCATTTTTATTAGTGGCATCAGCATTTTCCCAGTTATGGAGACTTAAAACTGGAGAGTTGTCTTCTCCTTACCCTCCAAGTTCAGTCAGTGTGACCCATCCTACCAGTTCTCAGTTTAATTTGGGCCTTCATCACCACTTCCTTGGATAATTACAGGGGCCTTCTGATAAGACATCTTGCTTCTTATTTTCATCCCTTTTTAATACTCTTGCAGAATTGTCTTATATATAGTCATCCTCTCTTGCATACTTGAAATCTTGAGTAGTTCCATTACCCATTCTGTAGCTTAATTTTTCAGATCCTTAATAACCTTGCCTTAAGTTGCTTGTATTACTTCTTACTATACCTTTTTTCATGCCCTGTGCTCTAGCATTCTTAATACTAGTAGTTTTCTTAATTAGGATATATAATCTGCCTAGATGTCCTTTCTTAATCTTAAGGAGTCCAGATCATGTTCCTTTTTTGAATACTGGCTTAAAAGCCATTTCTTTAGAAAACTTTTTTCACTTTTCTTGTCTGGAGTAGGATAAGATACTTAAAAGTAAAGGTGCTATTAGCTTTATATCCCTATTACGCTATATATATAAAGGTGTTAAGTGCCACATGTTAAAGGAATGACGTGATAATGAGCCAACCAAAACTAATAGTGTGGTCTTCAGTGAAAGCACTCAAAAACTGCATTCTCAAATAATCAGGTTAAAGTAAACACTGAGTACAGTGGTGAAGGGAATGAAAATAATTCCATAAGAAATATTGGGAGTGAGTTGCATATGTGAGTGGATTCATTTTGCAAGAAACCTCAGACATTTTTAGGATTAGATATCAGAACCACCTCTTCTTTCCCATTCCTCTCCTCTCTGCTAGTTTTTATTTTTCTAATATAGTAACAATCTAGAGCCCTAATTAGTGACTTGAGAAAGTAATTAATGATAGATGCTTATAGTGTTAGCAAGCTAGATTCCATGAGTTAATATTTTCTCTTTATTTGACTGATTGGATGGAAATAACAAAGAGATTATATAAGAGTAGTTTATATGGAAAGGATCTTTTAAGCATATTTTTTCATTGTATTTTAGAATTGAGATTTGAGCAATATTTCTTTCAATATATCTTTGTTTAGAAGAAAATATAGTATAAAAAGGAAAAATAATATTAAAAATTATTAGTTATGTCAGCCTCTCTGATAAATGAAGTTAAATTACTTAAAGATAACATGTTCTTTATATAGTCCCTCTTGGGAGTAAATGTTGAGTGAATTGTTCAATTTACTGAAATTTGCTTCTCTTTGTCACTGAACACTTTTTGGAGCTTTCTTATGTTTCTATTAGTTGGTGTATACTGTAAAGATGCACATTAATTTTGATTATTCCAAACTATGCTTAAAGGAAAATATGTAAAATGATCACCTATATGGGTTTCTTTCTTTAATCTCTGCCATGTTCACACATAGACAAAACAAGTTATTAGCTTTAGCAAGTTAGCAAAATAATCTGTTTAATTTTTTATTGTTTTTAAATTAAATTTAAAATCAGTAGTTAACTGATTTTCTTTCACAGGCCCTAAATTAATTATATTTTGCTTTTCATTTTTTTCTGCCTTGTAACATTCATTTAACATAGATTTATTGAACACCTACTGTGTGCCAAGCAGTAGAAAAGAATGATAATCAAAACTAGGCATAGATTCTCTCTCCATAGAGCTTACAGTCTAGTAAGAAACAGAATAATTAAATAAATAATCATAGATTGAGGTAAAAGATAACCTAGAAAAGTACAGATTGCTGTGAGATTAACTTAATCTGTTTCCAGGATTTATAGGCTTTCCTTCATGGTTACTCTTTTGTTACTTGACTATCATGCTATGTTTATTTTCTTGTATATCTTTCCCATTCTTAACTCTGGCATGTGTAAACCTCTTAGGAGAAGGAAGGTTTCTTTTCTCTCTAGTGTCTAGTACATACTAGGTATTCTAGTTATAAATATTTGTTGAATAATGAATGTGTGAATAAATAAATTGCAAATTCTTCGTTTGAAATTATTTTTTAGTTTTAAGAGACCATATTATGATATCTTAAAATAATATATAATAAGTATTTTAAAATGTGTTTTCTTTTCCCTTAAGGATTTATAGGGTCATCATCAAATTTACAACAAATTTCCAGTTTTGACTTCACATCCATGAATACCTTATCAGAAGACTCAGTAGTAGTTGTTGGAAAAGGTATTTCAAAGTTATTTAGCTTTTTAATTGTATGTGTTCTTCACACATAAGCAACATATATCAATAGAGAAAAGTGTGATTCGGGTGTTGAATAAAACTTTATATTTAAAAAGTTACTAAATTGAAAGAATTAGAAGTGAATACTTAACTTGATGTTTCTATCCTCTAATAAAACTACAGTAAATTCATGTCACTAATTTTCAGAGAGATGTGCATTGTGTACATGACAGCACCAGTTTGGATACTTCTAAGGAATTTTTAGCATAGCTAAGACAATTTTTCCATAGTTCAAATTCAAATGATTGTCCTTATATATCAGCTTAGTAATCATTATAAATTAATATAATTTTACTCCCATACAAAGTCTACATAAATCAAAATTAACACCTTTCATATATTTTAGAGTGATTAGGGGACCTTTGAATAGGATATTTGCAAATATCCTTTAAAACTAGGTGGGGTTTTTTTTTTAGCTTATTGATGTGTAATTGCCAAACTTATAAGATATTTAAAAGTGTAAAACATGATGATCTGATATCCATATACATTAAGAAAGGATTCCCCTATCAAGTTAACACATCCAAACTTCACTTTTTTAATTGAAAAACTAGAATATGATGATAATCATTGAGGGTGTATATCTTGTTTTTGGTAAATAGAATGAAATGCCTGGAAAGCTTTCCTAACTTCTTTGCTCGACAGAGTCTCATTAAGTTAATTTAAGGCCCTCCTCAAATTGGCTCCAAACTACTCTGGCAAACTTATTTTCTTTTCCTCTATTTGCCTTGTGCCGAACCAAACTAATTTATTAACTCTGCAAATATGCTTTATACTTGTTCAACACTGCCTATAAGGATCCTCATCTCATAGGATGTCCTCCTCTTCTTCCTGACTTGTCTCCAAATCCATTGTGTCTTCTAATTCCAACTCAAATCCTTGCTCCTCGAAACCATCTTAAATACCCAGCTCACAGCAACCTTTCCTTCCTGTGAACTCAGCACTTATATTATGTGGTTCTCATTTGATATTATCGCCCTATTAGGGTATTTGCTTATATATTTTATGATTATTTAACATGTTTTTCTTATTAACTATATTTTTATTTCTCAAAGACATCAGTCTTGTCTTAAACTTTTTTTTTTATCCAGAGTGACATCACATAAATACTTAATGACAATTTGATTGATTTTAGGTGTATTTGGAAGTCCAAATTCAGCACCAGCAACCTGCAACCAATCAATAATATCTTCTGTGGAAAATGGGGAGAAATTTTCAATTAAACAAAGTATTGAACCACCATCAGGGATTTATGGAAGAGCAGTCCAGCAAAGTATTTCATCATATCTTGATGTTGAAAATGAAAAAGATGTAAGGTTATATGTTAATTATTAGGGTAAATTTAAGCCTATAATATGTCATTGTTTTGTGTATATTGGATTTGGAATAGTAAAAGTGTTGTGATCAAAAATTTTTAAATCACAATGTAATTGAAAATTCTAATGCTTAATCATTTAAATAATATTCTCCTTTTCCACCAAATATGTTCTTATTCTGGTATAAAACATCTAGTGTATTTTACACCATACATGTACTTTATATACATATATACATGTATATGTACATATATAACAATTTTCTAGGATACACTCAAGGAGTAACAGACTAATATCCTCGGGCACAAATTTCGTTGGTTATTTGTACTGTATAATTCTATTTTAGAATTCTTGAAATAAGAACCAAGAAATACATAGTTTATTTTGTACATAGACATTTCATGGCTCTTTACATTGACTGAGATGAAGATAGTTATTTTAAATGTTAAACTCCCTAAATACTTTCAGATATTTCAATTTTTTCATGCAGATCAAAGTTTCTATTTCAAAATCTACTTTTGACAAGATGAGACAAAAGAGAAAAGAGGAAAAGGACCTTTTTGACATTAAAGATTGTGAAAAGAAGGAACAGAATCCCTGGGAACGAATGAAACATACAGGGACTGAGAAAATGGCATCTGAAAGTAAGTGCATTTTAGCTTTTGGCGTGTTTTTTTAACTAGTAATATTCTAAAAGTAGTGTACTATGGTTTAAATGAGGGTGATATATGGCTAATAGTGGAATATGTTGAACTGTAATGCTGAAATCTGCAAGACCTAGTAGCTTCTATTACAATAAATATTAATTATTTCTCATTAAAAAAAATAATAAGTTGATTGGTTGTTTTCTCTCTTCTAGCCTTAAATATTTTTGGAGATGAGGTGGGAATATCAAAAAATGAGAGTTCCTCTTTGGAAAACAATGCCTTCAACCCTGCATTGAAAGGAGGGGTTGGTTTAAAAAGGTCACCATCTTTAGTGTTTTCAGATTCAGGTAAGTCACTTTTTTAAATGTAAAGAGTAATGTCACAAATGCTTGTTAAGCTGAAGAGACTATATCTGGTTCAGATCATTTGTGATGGAAAGAACACTAAACTAGTAGGAGTCAGTAGGCAGACTTGGCTTTTTAAGTATCAGTTCTGCCTTTTAATTAGCTTTGTGACCTAGAAACAGACCTCATTTTCTGCCCTTGTAAATACCTAAATTATCTCAGAGGTGCAGATTATCTCAAAGATCTCTCCCATGCTCCCTGCAGATATTCCCGTTTTGCTGAGGCGTGGTATCTCGTTTTATAGCTAAGGTAACTGAGATTGTAAAGCTGGTTTATATTAGATCATGATAAAAAAATTTACACTTATCATTTATTCAGCCTCTCATTGAGTATGTGTAAGGGTCTATACCTGGTCAAGAGTAGGTTCCATGTTTTCTGTGCTGTTTTTAAAAATATTGAATAGGTCTTTAGTAGCAACTAGGTAAAATCAGAGGTTGAAATGAAATATCGTGTGAACTATAGTAAACATTAAGTATTATTGCCTATTATTTTTGTTTATTATGATTGTTTCTAAGGAATAAACTATGAACTATAATAAACATTATTAAATATATGTTGGGTCTGAAGTCTAAATATCAATAAAAAAACCCAAGAAATATAGAAAAAATAAGTATATAAACACAATCTTGGACAATATATTAACTTCTCTCAAAGATAAATATAAGATTTGAACTAGATGAATGTCTGAGGTTCTTCCTAGCTTGCATTTCTTTTATAATGCAAGAAGTGTAGAAAAGTTTTAAGAATTCTGTATTCTCAAGAACAGATTGAGTGGATGAGAGGTAGGATTGGTGAAAGGAGTCAAAAGGTACAAACTTCCAGTTATAAAATAAGTCATGGGGATGTACAGCATGGTGACTATAGTTAATAATAACCATATTGTATATTTGAAAGTTGCTAAGAGAGTAAATCCTAAAAGTTCTCAACACAAGAAAAAAGAATTGTAACTACGTTTGGTAACAATGGTAGCTAGACTTTGGTGATTATTTTGCAGTATCTAAAAATATTGAATCATTATATTGTACACCTGAAATTAATATAATGTTACGTGTCAGTTATACCTCAATTAAAAATAAAATAAAATAAAATAAAACTAGTATTAAAAAAAGAGAAAAAATTATTCAAAAAGATCATACTTGTTGAGAGTATACCTGTTGTTGGACACTAAACTAATAGTATTAGTTTCTGTAAGAAATATTCCTAGAATCTGTAATCAGAATGCCATTTGTATCTCTTTGTATCAAAGTTCCCTGATGCTTTAATATTTTTTGTTTGTTTTAGGGGAAGCATCTCCTAGAACCATTCCACAGTACAAAGAAAGGATGCCTTCTGTCACTCATAGTCCAGAAATAATGGATTCATCAGAACTACAGCCATTTTCCAAACCAGAAGTAGCACTGACAGAAGCTCTGAAGCTTTTAGCTGATGAGGATTGGTAAGATCACCATTCTTAACTTAAAACTAAGCTGAGTTCCAAAAGTTTACTGTAAATTTTTAATTAAAAACCTTGAAACATTTTTCTATTCAAATATCTTAGAAATGATTATTTTAGTTCTTAGGTAGTCACAATTTTTTTCAACTTATAAAGGTAGCTGAATTCTGGTTATAATAGTATTGTATTACCAGATATATTATAACTTATATACCACAAGGACGTGATTTAGCTTTATTGTGGCTGACATAAACATTCTGATATTAGAGTATAAATGTCATCATTTCTCCAAGTGTTTTTCTGGGAAATATATGCTATAACAATTCTGAAAACACTTATCGGTTCCTACAACAGCTGTAGCAGCCACCCAGCCAGCCCAGCCAATAACTCAAGGGAAACAAAAAGACAGTGGTTTACTTGCTTCAGCTGGAACATTCACTGGCTGCCCTTGTTCCATTTCCTCCCCTCTTCCTTCAGCATCTCTCTCTATCCCCATCCTACACTTTATCATCAGTTTTGCTTCTTTACTAGATCATATGCATCAACTTAATATGTGCTATAATATCTCTTATTTTTTAAAACCTGTCTTAATTGCATATCTTTTTCACATTTCTTTCCTCCCCAATTTTGAGCAAAAATCCTTAAAAAGACTAACTCATTGTCTCTAGTTTTTCACCTCATGTTCTTTTCTCAGCTTCTTTAATTGGCTTTCAACCCTCCTCATGATGACCACCACTTCACTATAACTACAAAAGTGACCATTTTGATAAATCTACATTGGTCATTTATTTGTCCTCATTTTAGCCTTTTAGCAACATTTGACATAATTGACACTCCCTTCTTCTTGATATTCTTTTTTCAGTTCTTCTTGGAAAAATCAGAGTCTCTTGATTTTTTTATGCTTCAGTACTTTGATTTCCTCTCTTCTGTTTTACTTCAGAATTGAAAAGGTTCCAGAATTCAACCCACTGGAGTTCTCTATCTACATTCATTCCAGGCTGGTAACATTTTTCTGTAAAGAACCAGATAGTAAATATTTTAAACTTTTCAGTCCAAATGCTTCTGTCACACCTACTCATCTTCACTGTGTAGTGCAAAAGCAGCCTTAGACAATATGAAAACAAATGTATATGGCTGTATTCCAATAAACTTTACTTATAAAAACTTATTTAAAAAATCTGATGGGGCCAGATTTGGTCTATGAACCATAGTTTGTCAAGCCCTTTCTTAAATGATTTTATTTAGTTCCATACCTATAAATTCCATCCATACTCTGACTTCTCATAAACATATATCTGGATCCCAGGTACCTTCTTGAGCTCTAGACTTGTAATCCAGCTGCCTCCTTGACACTTCCACTTGGATGCCAATAAATTTTAAATTCATTGGTAAATTTAACATTGTCTAAAAATAGAACTCTGGAACTTTCACTTCCTGCCAAGATGGATTAACAGGCTTTAGATTTGCCTTCACATCTGAAAGAAGTAAAGAAATCATACAAAATATATGAAACAATGGTTTTCAAAATATTATTCACCAGGCAATGAAATATAGTGATCTCTGAGAGGTGGGAAGCAAGCAAGGTGAGCCCTAGAATTGCCCTGGCTTCCTTCCTGCAGGTAGTTTCCTGGTTGCAGCCCAAGGAGAGGAAAACTATCTAGATATAAGCAGAGATGGAGATGGAGCTGGGAGTTTGGGGAAGCCATGATCACTAGAGTTTGCAGGGCAGAATGCTAGAGAAGACAGAACTCCTCAAAGAACTCCAGAAACCTTCAGAGGATTCTTCTCAAATATTTAGCTGAGTCCTGGTCAGGGCATGCGTGTGAGTAAATTACTTGAAACCAGGATAAGGGCCCCTCAAAGAACTTAGAAGGAACAATCCCTAGAGCATATACAAGGCCAGGAATACTTCCTATTCCCACTGGAAGAGTGGAAAGCTTCATAATTCACAGATCTTTGGGTAAAACACTCAGAAGAGTTTTGCTTCATCTATGGAATAAATAAACCCTATGCTAAAGACTGGATTGGTCCCACTTAACAAAGCATAAAAGCAAGGCCTGAGAAAAGCAAAGTCAAACTTTTCAAATAACTTCATTCCAGAAGAAAGTTCAAAAATATTTTTAGGAATACAGAAATATCTAAAGTAAAATTTGCAATGCCTAGCATCCAATAAAAAATTGCTAGGCATGCAACAAAGTAGGAAAATACGACCTATAATGAGAAGAAAAGAAAATTAAACAATTGAAAGTAATTAAAAAATGATACAGATGATACAATTAGTAGATAAGGACATTATAATTATAGTTGTAATTCTAGTTCATGTGTTAAAAATCTAGAGGAAGATATGAAAAGAGAATCAACGAGCTTTAGGGCAACTTGCAAAATCCCTTTTGCTATATGTAATGTAATGTGTTTGAGGGAAGTGATATCCCATCATATTCACTCTCATGGGGAGGATATTATACAGGTGTGTACACCAGGAGGCAGGAACCGTGCGTGCCATTTTAGAATTTTGTATAACATCAGGAATAAAGAGGGTCAATTTATAACAATAAAGGATAACTCATCATGAAGACATAGCAACCCAGAACATTTATTTACCATATAACAGAACTTCAAAATATATTAAGCAAAAACTGATAGGCCTGCAAAGAGAAATAAACAAATCCACAATTATAATTGAAACTTCAATAATCTTCTCTCATTAATTGATAGAACTAGTAGAAAGAAAATCAGTAAGGATAGTGTTCAAGAAGACTTGAACACTGTTGATCAACTTGACCGAATTGACATTTATAGAACATACCACCTGAAACAACAGAATTCACGTTGTTTTTAGGTCCACAAGGAACACTGATCAAGAAAGACTATATTCTAGAACATAAAACAAGTAATTTAAAGGGATTCAGATTATACAAATTTTGTTCTCTGACCACAGTGGAATTAAATTAGAAATTCTGAATTAAGAATGAAACATAAACATTTGTTAGGATGCAGCTACATCAGAGGGGATTTTATAGCACTGTAACACTTATATTAGAAAACAAGAAAAGTTTTATGTCAGTGACCTCAGCTTTCACCTTAAACTAGAAACAGAAGAGCAAATAAAGCCCAAAATAAGCAAAGAAAGAAAGTAATAAAGATCAAGTGGAAATCAATGAAATAAAAAATAGAATCAATGAAATTTTTAAAAAATCAATGAAAGCAAAGTGTGTTCTTGGAAAAGATCAGTAAAATTGATAAACCTCTAGTCAGATATATCAAGAGAAGAGAGAAGAAACAAATTACCACATCAGAAATGGAAGAAGGGACATCACTACTGATCATACTGCTATTAAACAGATAATAGATAGAGATGATAAATAGCTTCAGGCCCATAAGTTTGACAACTTAGTAGAATTCCCATAAATTTGACAACTTAGTGAAATTGTCAAATTCCTTGAAATATACAAACTACCAAAACTCACCCAAAAAGAGATAATCTGTATAACACAATATCTATTAAGGAAATTGAATTTGAATTTAAACTTTGCCACAAAGAAAACTCCAGGCTCAGATGGTTTCTCAAGTGAATTATACCAAACATTTAAGGAAGAAATCAATTCTACTCAACCTTCCAGAACATTGAAGAGTACTTCCCATCTCATTCTTTGAGGCCAGTATTACCCTGATATCAAAACAATACAAAGTCAAGAAAATGATAGAATGATACCCAATATTCATTATATTTGATATCAATGTAGATATAATAATCCTTAAAATAGAACTTTTAATTTTCTCTTCTCCTAATCGCAAGTTTGCTTCTCCCTCAGTATTCACCATCTTAATTAATAGCCCTGCCATGGACATTTAATTGTTCATACTAAATGAGTGTTGACTTTTTCTTATTTCCTCACATTCCATCCATTTATTCTCAGAACATATCCTGAACCCAATTACTTATGCAGTCTCTGCTGTTGATCTTCTAATCTAAGCCACAATTATCTCTCATCTGGCTATAATAGTGTCATCACTGGTTTCCATGTGATGCCCATTTCATACAACAGCCAGAGTACGCTGTTAAAATATGTATCAGACCATGTGATTCCCCCATGCCGAACCCTCTAGTGTCTCCTTCCCTAAAACACTAGAAAGAAAAAAAAAAATTTTAACTGCTTCTTTCTGTAGCCTCACCCCCTACCATGCTCTGCCTTACTTATCCACTGTAGTCACCTGGCTGTTTCCTGAACACCTCATTTCTACCTTAATATCTTTGTATTTCATTCTTTGAACACTTTCCCAGTGGCTTTCTTTCTCACTTCATTCAGATACCTGTCAGATGTCACCTCCTCAGAAAAACCTTCTTTCATGACCCTCACTGAAAGTGTTCTTTCCCCAATCCAATCCTCTTATGCTGCTTATATCTTATCTTTTTCTCATTATAAGATCATTAGGACAGAGATGTTTTATCTTTTTCATATGAATGTTTCACATAAACTTTGAAAAGCATTCTGCTGTTAGTTGTAGTGTTCAGGTTTTCTGTATTCTTATTGATTTCTTGTCTATTCTATCAATTACTGGAAAGGGGCTTTTGAAATATCCACCTATAATTGAGGATTTGTTAACTTGATTTTTTTGTGTTGTTTGTTTCCTTTTAGCATTTAGATTTTGTTCAGTTGGTTTCTGGCTTTCATATTTCTGACCTGAAGTCTTCTGCAATTATTCTTTGTTCTTCTGTATGTAATGTGCCTTTTTTTCTATGGCTACCTTTAAGAATATTCCCTTTATACTCTTTTTAGCAATCTGATTATGATGTTTCAGATGTTGTATTTTTTCTCTGGATATCCTGCTTGGGGTTTGTTCTTGGATCTAAGAGTTTATAGTTTTGATTAAATTTGGAAAAATTTCAGCCACTATTTCCTAATTTCTTTTTTTTTCTCCCCCTCTTTAGACTCTACTTTTTATTTACTTTTATGTGTATAGAATCAGGTTGTTTCTACATCTAAACTGTAACTGTAAACTGTTTCATGCTTATCCAAAAAATGAAAATTTTGAAATAGATAGTTATTAAATAGGTTTACTCTTACTACCTTGGAATCTTAGGTCTTTTCTCTGTTTTCCATAACTTATACAGAGGATTTAAATACTTAAAAAATAATTACTATCAATATTACCAACTAAGGAAACTCATTTTAGCTCACATTTTCCAAATCCACAAGATTAACACCATCATGTTTGAAATATGATATCTAAATCTCACTTGAACTTGCCCTTTTGGCATTAGTATCCACCTACTCTTAATCTGGCTCATTACATTAGATAATGAAAAAGAAATACAAGTTACAGAACATGTATTGGTGGTTTTTTGTTCTTATATATTCACCAAGAAGATAACAGATAGTTACTTCTTCCATTTTTGTTTTATTGCTTCCCTCACCTTTTATATGCCATTCTTTTCCCTATGTTCTCTAGAAAGAATATGCCATTCTTACTAGGGGAAAATTGTTCCTTTTTACATAAAGAGCATGAACTTAGTTTGTCAATAGTGGTTTTGGCTCTTAAAAGATCTTTTGAATCATGAAGGAGAGCTATTGGAGCAAATAAATTGACAAATTTTTTATTTGATTTCTACATTATAAGGGAAAATAGGCCAGGTCTCCTCAATGGCAATATTTCATACACACAAAAGAAAACATCCTGTTCCAGTTGAACCTCATCTTAATTAGTGATTTTGTCATTTGTTTCTTTTTCCTGTAGGGAGAAGAAAATTGAGGGACTGAATTTTATTAGATGCTTAGCTGCTTTTCATTCTGAAATACTGAACACAAAGTTACATGAAACAAATTTTGCAGTAGTTCAAGAGGTAAATTTATTTTCAGCTGAGTTAAGGATCGTTTGACTAACAGAGAATAAATATGCTACATTTACTTGACCTTTAAAAAAAAACTGTTAAATGATATGAGTAGGCTCGTATGTAAAGTAACTAGTGCCTTACTTTGCAACATTTAAAAAAAAATTTATTAAATGTTGATTTTTAGGACATAAGCTAATAAATATTACAGTATGTTACTTTAATGGTAAATTTCTTTTCAAAGTTATCACTGATTTTCTTTCAGAATATTAGCAAAATGTGCATTTTGGATTTTTTAGGTGAAAAATTTACGCTCTGGAGTTTCTCGTGCTGCTGTGGTCTGTTTAAGTGATCTTTTCACTTACCTAAAAAAGAGCATGGATCAAGAACTAGATACTACAGTAAAAGTTTTGTTGCATAAGGCAGGAGAATCAAATACATTTATAAGAGAAGATGTTGACAAAGCATTGAGAGCTATGGTCAGTAATGTAACTCCCGCACGTGCAGTTGTTTCTCTTATTAATGGAGGACAAAGGTAATGTTCAGAATAATCTTGATAAGTCCTTAAAGTAAAAATGCAATTGTTTGTAATCTGGGGTGTAGGAAAAAAACAAGCAGATTTCAATATTATTTCAACTGAAAAACATTTATTAAATAATCTGTGGTAGAAACATATTAGATACTGAGCATACAAAGGATAATAATTTGTTATTCTAATAATGTTACCTACATTCATAGATCTGGAACTAAATATATGTTAATGATTGAAGTTTGTTTTTTTTAACTTCTTGAGGAGGGATAGCTAATGCAAATAATTTGTCTTTAACTTTTAAGGGTGATGAAGGTTAGGAATAATTCAGTTATTTAACTTTAAAAGTAAGTCTTTGAGAAATTGTTCATACATCAACTTTGTTTTAATTGACCATGTTTCCTCATAGCCATTTACACACTGCAGTCAGAAGATGTACAGCCCAGCACTTATCAGATGTACTAGAATTTATGGAACCGGAGCGTATTTTATCTGGAACAAAAGATATGGCTGACCGTATATTACCAGCTGCTGCTAAGTTTACTCAGGACAGCTCACAAGAAACTAGGTGAATAGCTGCTAATAATATTTGCTGAATCTCTTAGTATAGGGGCTCAAAAGAAAGAAACAAAGGTTTAAAAAGAATGAACATTTTTCTAAATGAACAAGTGGGGTCCCCAGGGCTTGGTGCTGGGGGGGTGGTCTTATTTAGCCAATTTGTAAATGATCTTGAGGGAGTGCACAGTGAATTCTCCAAATTTACAGATGATACTACATACTTCTGGGTAGTGAGATGCCATGTCACAGGGATGAACTGCATGAAAACGGCACAAGACTGTATGAGTGGGCAGAAAAGTGGCAGAAGAACTTCATTGTGGGCAAATGTAAGGTAATGCATTTAGGGGGAAATGATATATTTTCCAAGCAGTCAGATAAAATCAAGGCACACATGAAAAAACAGCAAAATGGATAGTGTCCTATCTCCTGAAACATGATATATGTGCACTTAGAAAATTCTACGAGTTTCTGATTGCTGTCTGTACTTGAAGAACATTTTTATGAAAATTAAGAACAGTCATAGAAAGAAAACAAAATAATTAAGATGTGGTTGGTACAGTAGTGGTGATAGATATTTTGGATGCAGTCAGAAGCCACGGTTCAATTCCTAGCCCCAATCTTTGTTTGCCATTGAACCTCTCTTTCCTTGTGTATAAAATTAGGAAGGTTGGACTTGGTGATTGATAATGTCCCAAACCTAAAAATTTATGACAGTTGTATATGAAGTTAGATTAAAAGGAGAGAGGGAGAATCCTGAGTTCAGAGAGACTAAAGTAAAGAAGGATATCAAATTTTTACAGTTTAAGACAAAGATGTCCATTACTTTAGGTAATTGGAGTTAATCTTGTGGAATTCATTATACTGAAAGCTCATATAGATGGTAAATGTGTTCATTTTCTATCGCTGTGTAACAAATCACCACAAATATAGTGGCATAAGGCAACACAGATTTTTTTTTTTAGCTTACCGTTCTTTAGGTTAAAAGTCTGCATGGGAGTGGCTCCATAGTGTAGTGGTTAGCACGTCTGCTTTACATGCAGAAGGGCCTGGGTTTGTGCCCCAGGCGGAGCCACAGAATATACTCTGGGTGCACCAGGCCCCCCAGAGTGCTCCGGGGGTACCAGGCCCTGGGGGGCTCCAGGCCCCAGGTGCACTCTGCAAGCGTGTGGGAGGAGACGCCCCGCCTTCAGAGATCCAGTTCTTAAGGGGAAGACAGCAACAACCATAGGTCAGAGGTGGAAGGGGTAGGGAATTAAAGGCGGGCGGTGGAGGGGGTGAGGTGGAGGACTCTACATAGCTCAACTAGCTTCTATTTAGGGTCTCACAAGGTGAAAATCAAGGTAATGACAGTACTAGACCATTATCTAGAGGCTCTAAAGAAGAATCTGCTTACACACACATCCAGGTTGTTGGCCAAATTTAGTTACTTATGGTTATAAGACTGAGATCCCTGTATTCTTGCTGGTTGTTAGCCATGGTCCCCTTTCAGCTCCTAAGGCCACCTGAATTTCTTGTCATGCAGCCCCCTCCAACTTCAAGCTAGCCAACAGCATGTTAAGTTTCTTCATGCTTAGAATCTCTCTGACTTCCTCATCTGCTACTAGCCACGGAAAGCTTTCTGCTTGTAAGGGTTCATGTGATTATTAGATTAGATCCAGATAATCTCTCTTATCTTAAAGTCTGCTGTACCATATAACATAACCTAATAATCCTGGAAGAGCAGGTCACCTTTGGGGAACTATTTTAGAAGTTCTGAATACTGCAGTAATGTTCAAAACAATTTAGTAGACTTGGATCATAGTAGACTACTTAGGAACAAAGAGATTCATAATGGTGGTTTTGTGTCTTAACCATTCTTTAATGGCATAGTAATTCTTATAATCGATTTGTCACTTTTTAGATTCTTATTTGAAGTTTTAAAATTATAAAATAGTTACAACTTTCCAGTTTTAATATCTCTTACATTTTTTGTGTCCTATTGCTTGCTTACTTTTTTGCTTTAGCCATTCTTGTATCATTAGGGCCTCTGGTAGACCTATAGTTCTTAACATTCTGGGCTAAAAGTTAAAGTTCTCTTTGAAACTATAACTGATAAGGAGCTACCTATCTGGATGTAAACATTATTCTGATTGCAGGGAGAGAAAAAGTAATTTTTATTCTCTGATATTATCTCCCTTTCTGTAATTTTATTATATATGAGAGTCTGGTTGATATAGATGATACTGAGATCATCTTATTTGCCTCCCCCTCAAAAACCTTGCCTTCCCTGGTTTTTCTAGACATATATATATATATATATATACATATATATGTGTGTGTATATACACATATGTGTGTATATATATACGCATACACACACACACACACATATATATAAAATAAGTTATAGCAAAAGGATAATTGTAATTATTTTAGGGTCAAGCCTCCTTGAAAAGTAATAATATGGTATTGTTATTAGATACTATAAGATCCCTCTATCCAAAAATCTCTTCGGTGTACACTTTCATGTTATCTGAGGTTCTACTATTAGAATGATATCTTGGCTTAAAGCAGCGGTCCCTAACCTTTTTGGCACCAGGGACCAGTGCTCCTATGGGAATCTAATGCTTGATGATCTGAGATGTAGCTGAGGCTGTAAAGTTAGCACTGGAGAGCGGCTGCAAATACAGATGAAGCTTCACTTGCTAGCCCACTGCTAACCCACCGCTAACCCACCGCTAACCCACTGCTCCTGCTGTGCGGCCAGGTTCTTAACAGGCCACAGACCAGTACCAGTTCACAGCCCAGGGGTTAGGGACCTTTGGCTTAAGGTATGATCCTAAAGGAATTATTTTAAAATTCATATAATATAAAAAACCTAGTTTGGAGAGCATTACACATTCATTAATATACCATCCACAATTTATCAACTAACTTTGAGTATATTTAGATAGCATATGTATTTGAACAATTGGAACTCAGGTAAGTTGTGGCGAGGACAAAAGAGATAGAGGGTCAGAAATACAGAACCTAGGGAAGGTTGACTCAGGCCAAAACATCTGGCCAGCAGATGAACAGCAAAAGGTCACTGGTCAAGGAGCTCAGAACAAAATTAAGACTTCTCCTAACTCACATTTCTGCCAGTTGCCAGCTTTGATATGGACCTTAGGGTATCTGAAAAATAGAATCAAGGCTTTTGGCTCTTCATCTGATACACAGCTAAGAGATTTGAAACTATTGTATATTTTAAAGGTGGGCGACAGGAGAATCTATATTCTCAAGTCCAGCTAGTGTAACTACATTTCAGTGATTTCAAATAGAGATAGTAATCTTGATGTTGATAGGTTTTTTTCTGTTAAAAAACCAAGCTAAGGGCAGGCAGAAATTGAGCTTGTTAAGATATGTGAAATCACTTACATATTTCTCAAATATTTATAGGTATTATGGTCGAAAGATGCTTTTCCTCATGATGTGTCATCCTAACTTTGATAAAATGCTTGAAAAGTATGTCCCATCTAAAGATTTGCCCTATATTAAGGAATCTGTTAAAAGCATACAGCAAAAGGTATGTGGAGAAGTTTATTTTATAAACAACTTTCAAAGCAAAATTCATTTGCCTAGGAAGGTAAAGGATAGAAATAATTACTTCTATGATTATTTCTGTTAACAGATTCAGATATATCTGTAGTAGTATTTCAGCAACTATAGTACTAAGTAGACATTCATAGTGTCAGTAAATGTTTATTGAACGGAAGATATTTGGTAGAACATAGTGTGGCTTATTGGAATAGACTTGGGTTTGAATCACAACTCTGAGAATTAGCAACTACATATAATTTTAGGCATATCGTTTCTTTAACCAGAATTTTACTTTTATAAAAAGAGGATGGTGATGCTTATCATGGTGGGTGCCTGCTTTATTTACCTTGTGTATTCTACCATTAGAGCTCCTGCCACACTGCAGAGCATTGATTGATAGGAGCTCCTTGAGATGAAGCCCCATGTCTTAACTTATTCTGATAGACAATGATGTAGAAATGTCTGTGAAATTAATGGCTGAGGGAATATTAAATGAAATAAAACACGAAATTGTCTTGTAAAAAAGTATTCCATTTACATATTCTTTTTTGCAAAAATATATTTAATAATATAAAATTTTTCTATGGTAATTTATGTTATTCCTCTCTAATAATCTTGGGCAAAGGATTAATTTATGAAAGGATATTTCAAATATGTATGCTAATATACATTTTAGAGCATTTTTTCTGCCCACTGATGTTAAAGATTTCAGCTTAATTCATATAGAACTTATTAAAATAACCATGCAAAAAAATTATCTTACTCAAATGAGGCAGATTACATTTGTGAGTCATTTCAAATACAAGTATCAGAAAAAAAAGTTTTAAATAGTTCTTACCAAAATGTTCATTCTCACATTGGTGTTCCATAGGAATTCATTATTGTATAGTGTGTTTATGTTTTCTATATAGGTTTTAAGCTTTAAGAAGAGTGGTTATAAAATATAGCATATTAATTTTTACAATTTTAAACACTTTTACCAAGCCAATATCATTTCCTATTAGTTGGTTACATATTTTTTTAATTTACTTCTAATTACAAGGTATTTTTTATACTTGATACCCTTTAAAGCATAAACATAGCAGATTATTAAAATACTTTCAATCATAAAAAGATCAATAATAATTTCTATGAAAATTACATTTTACAAGTTATTCACTTTACTAGTTTTAAGACTTTTCTTCCGCTGCCTTTCTTTTTATTTATTTATAGGGCTTGGGAGATTTACCACTAGATACTCCTTCAGCAAAAGGAAGACGATCTCATACTGGCAGTGTTGGAAATACAAGATCATCATCTGTTTCAAGAGATGTTTTCAATTCAGCTGAAAGGTAGCATCATTTGATAGCCCACATCGTTAGAGAAATTACTCCCCAGTGATAGTAGTCTTATTTGGATGTTTTCATGAGCTATCTCTGGGGTATTTGTCAAAATTTAATGGAGTTTTAAAAGTTGTTAAGGATTTAGAAAGTGTGAGATAATTAGATGTAGTAAGGCAGTTATATACTCACAGCAACTTGCTTCTACATGCATTAAACATTAATAAAGTTTTAGCGTTATGGAACCTGTCGAGATTAGGCATGTGTTGGACAAATCTGATTAATTTTTTAAAAAATTTATAGCCTTTACTTTTTCCCCTTGATTATAAAAGCAATACATAATTATGGTTAAAGAAAAAAAAACTTTAGAAACTACAAACATTAAAAGAAGATTTAACTAATTACCTAAAATACTACCAACCAGTAAAAAAACTACTCTTAAAAATTTTATAAATGTAATTGTATATGCAGTTGTCTCACTTGTTTAAACTCTAACCATATTTAATAGAGTATATAATTTTAAAAATTTTCAAAAATATCTCTGGTATATTTTTAAGTATGTTTTAAATATTATTTTAAAACTATGAGTAGATACATAGGTATATTTTATATTTGCATATCTTTGAAATATTTTATAACCTAAAGTAATAAATTGTACAAAGGATAAAAATTCATGTTACAAAATATGCTTTGGGGACCTTGCTATTCAAAGTACTGTCCACAGAACAGCCACAGTGGCATCACCTAGGAGTTTATTAGAAATGAAAAATCTTGTACTCCCTTCAGGCCTACTAAATCAGAGTCTGCCATTTTTCCACGTTAAGATATAATCACATAAGATCCTGGACCAGATATTTTGGTCAAAAGTCTTTTCACATCCAACCAAAAATGCTTTTTAAATACCTATTGAGAGTATATACTGTATTCTAGGTCCTTTCTAAACACTTTTATTAGTCAGTTAATTATTTTGTAGATGTCTCTCAATTTGGGTTTATCTGATATTTTCTTAGTTTGTCGAGGTTTTGCAGTTTTGACAAGAATACCACACAAATGATATGTCTCAGTATATCATTTCATAAAATGGATGATGTTATGTCTTATTACTAATAATGTTAACCTTGGTCACTAGGTTAAGGTGGTTTCTCCTGGGTTTCTTCACTATGAAATTATTATTTTTCCCTTTGTAAATAATATATATCTTGGCGTACTTTGAGATATTCTATTTCTGATCATACATTTATTTACCCATTAATTTTAGCAATCATTGATCTTGCCTGCAGCAATTATTGTGGGTTTTTTAACCTAATAGTGATCTTTTTCTCTTATTCCTTCTACATTTATTAGTTGGATTGTTCTGAAAAGAAAAACTGCCACTTTTCCTCCACATATTTATTTAAATGTTTATATTATTGTAGCTTAACAGATTATTACTTTATTCTGTGGGTTATAATCCAATACTATTATTATTCACCTCTTCAAATTGTTCCAGTCTTAAGAATTCATATGATATGGGATTTTTTATGATTGACTTCTTAGACTTGGCATGTTTTTAAGGTTCATCCAGATTTGTAGCATGTTCTTTCTTATGGCTAGATAACATTTCATTGTATGGATGTACTATATTTTGTTGATTCATCATTTGATAGATATTTGGGTTTTGTAGTATACATGTTTTCAGTTCTCTTGGGTATATTTGAGTGGAATTGCTGGTTCACATGATACCTCTGTGTGTAGCCTATTAAAGAAATGCCAGATTTGTTTTCCAAAATAGCACCATTTTATAATCCTTCCAGCAATAAAGAGTATTCCAGTTTCTCTACATCCTCATCAGTGCTTGTTGTTACTGAAGTGAGTATAAACTGGTATCTAACTTGACAGACTCTCTTTGACCAAACTTTAGACAAGGTTCTCTGAGGTCTTCTTTGCACTAGGCCTCCTCCTTGGTGCCTGTTCTTAGCCTACCTAAGCCAGTCATAGCAAAGAATCCTAATAAGTCATTTCCATCTCCCTTGTTATCTAGACTTCTCATCTTCCACCTTTGATGTATAAGTATCTAGCCTGCCTTTAGCAAAAATCTTATTAGGCCAGTTTAGCAAGAAACCTTCTACCGTTGATGACACCTCTTAGTAATTCCCATCCACTGATCTCCCTACTATGCTTACTGTTTTGATCACTACAGCTTTGTAATATAGTTTGAAAGCGGGAGGTGTGATGCCTCCTGCTTTGTTTTTCTTTCGCAAGATTGCTTTTGTTTTTTTGGGTCTTTTGTGAATCCATACAAATGTTAGGATTGTTTGTTCTATTTCTTTAAAAAATGCCATTGGAATTTTGATAGAGATTGCATTGAGTCTGTAGATTGCTTTGAGTACTGTTGACATTTTAACTATTAATTCTTTAAATTCATGAGCACAAAATATCTTCCATTTATTTGTGTCTCCAACTTCTTTCATCATTGTCTTACAGTTTTCAGTGTACAAATCTTTCACTTCCTTGCTTAAATTTATTCCTAGGTATTTTATTCTTTATTATGTAATTGTAAATGGGATTTTAAAAAAATTTCTTCGTCTGTTAGTTTATTAGTGTTTAGAAACACAACTGACTTGTGTATATTGATTTTGCATTCTGAAACTTTACTGAATTTTTTGATTAGTTCCAAAAGTTTTTTGGTGGAGTCTTTAGGGTTTTCTGTATATAATATCCAGTTGCAAATAAAGACAGTTTACTTCATCTTTTGAATTTCAATGCCTTTTATTTCTTTTTCTTGCCTAATTGCTCTAGCTAGAACTTTCAGTAGTATGTTGAATAAAAGTGATGAGAATAGGCATCCTTGTCTTTTTCCTAATATTAGAAGAAAATCTTTCAACTTTTCATTGTTTTGATTGCAATATTAGCTTTGGCCTGTCATATATGGCCTTTAATATGTTGAGGTATGTTTCCTCTATATCCAGTTTGTTGAATGTTTTGATCATGAGTGCATGTTGGTTTTTATCAAATGCTTTTTCTGTATCTATTGAGGTGATCATATGATTTTTTTATCCTTAATTTTTGTTAATATGGTATGTCATATTGATTGATTTGTGGATGTTGAATCATCCTTAGGTCCCTGGAATAAATCCCTGTTGGTCATTGGGTATGATTCTTTTAACATATTGAATTTAGTTTGCTGATATTTTGTCAAGAATGTTTGCATCTATGTTCTATTATCATTCTTAATGTCTTCTCTTTGTTTATAAATTTTTTTTAATGTTAATATACCTAATGAGTTCCTCCATGTTACATTATCTTTTTCTCCTAAGGTATATTAAATGTTACTTTACTATCAAATCCATCCTGTTTTGAACAACAAAAAAGCCATCTTTAAAAATATGTTTTAATAATTAGATGGCTTCTTGAGGTGTTGTTTTACTCTTTTCGTATTCACCTTTTATGTATCATATAGTCCTCAGTTTAAATATAAATTTAATTCTTTATTTTTCTCATTGTAGAATTAATTAGAATAGAATTAACCATTTCACAAATTAACCTCAAATTAATTTTTTTAAACAAATTAAAAATAGTGAATAAATACGTCTAAGATCTATATTTTCTGTCACTATCCTGTGTCTATTTTTATTATGACTCTGAGTCATTCATTAGATCACTGCTCTTTTTTTTTTTTTTTAATCACTGCTCTTATGTAACTTTAGTGCTGATTTTTGCACTGCTCATCAGTGAAATGGTGGTAACTGGCAATTGTTACCATTCTCTTTTAAGACCTGTCAATTCGCAGGACTCTTTAGTTTCAAAGGGATTATCATCTGCCACATTGAGTCACCTTTTTATAAGAATGGAAAACATTGTGCTGCTAATACTAAGTCATGGAAATAATAAATCCTTCTGGTCTCAAATTTCTAATTTTCTCTTGAATGTTCACATGGATATTTTATAGAAAAGAGTTAACAAAGGCCTGAGACCGCAGTCCTTAGAAAGGCCTGCTGACAAGATTAGCCCTGTGGGCTGGTGTCTGGAAACTAGGATTTCAAGAGGATTCCCACCATTCCCTAAATGACAAGCATACTTTACTGTACCTAAATTATTTGGGCAAACAATATAGTTTATGCTGAAGTTCTGCTTTCCTTCTAGGAATCTGGAATTTTGGTATGTCTTAGGCAGAAGACCAACTATGACTAACTCCCAATAAAAACCCTGACACTAACCAATAAGCCTCATTGGTAGACAGCATTTCACATGTGTTGTCACAGTTTATTGCTAGAGGAATTAAGTTCGTACTGTGTGATCCTTGGAAGCTTGCATCTAGTTTACTCCAGACTTTGACCCATACACCTTCTCCCTTTGCTAATTTTGCTTTGTATCCTTCGACTGTAATAAACTGTAGCTGTGAGTAAAACTACATGCTGAACCCTCTGAGTCCTCCTAGCAAATCACCAAACCCAAGGGTGATCTTATAGGTCCCAAAACAGATGTTATGGCTATGGGTTAGGTTAGATCATTTTATGAATTTTTAAAAAATGAATATGTAATGAAAATTATTTATTATGTTTGTGTTTTTAATAGGAAATGAATAATGAAATTAAATTTACCTTTCTTTCACTTTAGAGAGGTAACTGAAATTCGTGAAGTCACCAGAAAATCAGTTCCCCGTAATTCCTTAGAAAGCGCTGAGTACATTAAAGTCATAACAGGCTTATTAAATGCAAAAGACTTTCGTGATCGTATTAATGGGATTAAGCAGCTTTTATCAGATACTGAAAACAATCAAGAGCTTGTTGTTGGAAACCTTGTGAAGGTAAGCACATGTCAAAATTAATTTTCATTTTCAATCTATGGTTAATTAAGTTTATTAGTGTAAAAAGTTGTCCTAAATCTTAATACTTTATATATGTTATATTATTTTAAAGTATAAAATAAGCTTAGTGAAAAGAATGGATTGCTTAGGTTTTGGTATTTTAAAAACATTTTTGAACAATTCAAAGTAATTAGAAAAAATAAGAAAATAGCTGCTTATTTGTATGAAATTCCCACTAGATGATAACTCTTTAAAAGCTCTTGCAACCTGGCATTCAGTAAAAAAAGAAAAAACTTGGCATTCAGTAAATATATGTTCAGTGAATCAATAAATATTTTAAAAAACAGATCATTTAAGAAATTTGGTATTACTTTAGAATAGATATTAAAATTTTTCATATGTAGATTAGACATCTAAATATACTAATTTATATACCTACTTTTAGGAAAACAAGCAATAAAAAGGCAATAATAAACATTAGTGGTATCAGAGATAGATTATTTATGTTTTATCAGAGTTCAGTTAATTCGAATTAACATTAGTAATTTATTAAATTCCATTTAAAATTTGTATTACATGCATTAAACTTGGCAAACATACTGTAATTACTCTTTTATTTCCAATGGTGATGTTTCTTAATATTCAGAAGAAAAGTACCACATTACCATATCATGGAAACTAGAAACTTACACTTTCTGATATTTGTTGAGTAAAAATAAACTCTTGGGAAGACTGTTCTTAACATGAAAAAATAAAATGTTCAAAAAACCTAAACTGAAATCCATACATTAAAACTTATATGTCTGCCTCTGGTACAAATAAATAAATATAGAAACTTTTCTTAAGTTCTTAGAGTTAACTTAGCTAAACCTGCACCTTCCAGAAAACAGCATTTTTATCGCATTTACTGTAAGTTAGTCATCTTCCTACTGAGCCATATCTCTCAACTTTAACTTATTAAGATGTCTTTTGGGTGATTTTTGAAGTCTTCTCTTTTTGCTATAAGAAAATTTGACACATATTTATCATTCAAATTTTTATAAAGTTCCTGTTTTGTAAATTCAGCTTCAATAAAATGGGTGTGTGTGTAAACACTATACTAAAGGAGAAATACTTTGCAATGTCAAAGGGAATTTAAATATAATAGGTATAAACAATATTTCACTTTAAATAATTTACCACTTTACTTTCAGATTTTTGATGCTTTTAAATCTCGACTTCATGATTCTAATAGTAAAGTAAATCTGGTGGCTCTAGAAACAATGCACAAAATGATTCCTTTGCTTAGAGACAACTTATCTCCTATAATCAACATGCTAATTCCAGCAATAGTAGATAACAATCTGAATTCCAAGAATCCGGGCATCTACACTGCTGCCACAAATGTTGTTCAGGCACTGAGTCAGCATGTAGGTAAGAAACCTTATCTGGCACTCTAATTTTTTTGACTTTACTTTCTAATTCTACATATTTTTTATGTTGCTGAAATCCTAGCTAGTTAGTTTTTTTAATTTAATGTCATAATCTTTTTCATTTCTTTAGCATTTTTAATTATTTTTAGTGATTAAATGTTATCCCATTAAGTTGACTTTCTCTTCCCTTATCTCAGTTCATTTTGCCTACCTTAGCCTCACATCTTATACAAAATGAACTCAAAATGAACCATAGATTAAATGAAAAACTTAACTATAAAACTTAGAAGATACCATAGAAGAAAATCCTCAGGATCTTCGAGCTTGGTGAAGACTTGTTAGCATGACACTAAAAGCATTATCCATAGAAGTTGATAAATTGGACTTCATCAAAATTAAAAACATTTGCTCTGCAGAAGACTCTGTTAAGTGAATAAAGAGACAAACCACAGATTGAGACAGAATACTTGCAAACCACATATGTGACCACAAAACTCATCTAGAATATATAAAGAACTCTCAAAACTCAACATTAAAAAACAAAACAAAACAAAAAAACACTCCAATTAGAAAATAGGCAAAAGACGTGAAGAAACATTTTACCGAAGAGGCTATGTGGATGGCAAAGAAAGATATGAAAAGATGCTTAACCTTGCTAGTCATTAGGGAAATGCAAATGCAAATTTAGACCATGGTTACTATACCCGTTTCTGAGTCTGCTAGGGCTGCTATAACAAACTACCACAGACTGGATGGCTTCCAAACAACAAACATTTATTTCTTAAGGTTCTGGAGGCTAGGAAGTCCAAGATCAGGGTGCTGGCAGATTCAGTGTCTGGTGAGGGCCCACTTCCTAGTTCATAGTCTACCATCTCACAAAGCAGAAGGGGCAAGGGAGCTCTTGAGGCCTCTTATAAGGGCACCAGTCCCATTCACGATGGCTCTACAGTCATGACTTAATCACCTCCCAAAGGCCCCACCTTTAAAAACCATCACATTGGAGATTGGGTTTCAATGTATGAATTTGTGGCGGGGGGGGGACACAAACATTCAGCCTATAGCAAGTATTAGAATAGCTAAAATAAAAAGTGACAACACCAAATGCCAACAAGGTTACAGAGAAACTGAATCTCTTACACATTGCTAGTGAGAATGTAAATAAAATGGTATGGCCACTTTAGAAAATATTTTGGCAGTTTCTTAAAAAATTAAACATGCACTTATGATATAACCTATCAATTGCATTCCTAGCACTTATCTCAGAGAAATGAATACTTCTGTCCATGCAAAAACCTGTACACAATTGTTCATAGCAGCTTTATTTATAATAGCTAACAACTAGAACAACCTGTATGTAATTCAGTGGATTAGTGGTAAAACAAACTAGGTGACATCCATACCATAGACTGCTACTTAGCAATAAAAAGGAATAAACTGTTGACACAGCACATTTGGACTGATCTCAAGGTCATTACTCTGAGTGACAAAGCCAGTCCCAAAAGATCATGTGCTGTAGGATTCCATTTGTGTAACCTTTTCAAAATGACAAAATTACACAGATGGAAATTGAATTAGCGATTTTCAGAGTTTAGGGGCAGTTAAGAAAGAAGCACTGGATGTGACAATAAAGAGGTAGAACTAGGGAGATCTTTGTAGTGATAGAATAGAAAAATCAGTAAAGGTAAAAATGCCCCCCAAAAGTAATTTTTTTCTCTTTTTTGATAAATTTATATATTGTCATTTAGATAGAATAAGATGCCTAGAAGATAGGCATCTATCTCTTTTTTATACCATATGATAGTTCCTTTAATAATCTATTGTATTTTTATTTCTCATTTTCTGCAAGAATGTTACTGTTAAGGTTTTATGGAGAATTTTAAATAGTGATTAGGTAAATTAAAGTCTTTTAGATACATTCGTAATCATTTACATATTTTTTTCCTTTTATTGCTATGTAATGGAAAATAATTACAGTCTCATAACTCTTTAAACATGTCTCCCTCTATGTCGTTCTTTTTGTTTAGACAATTACTTACTTCTACAGCCATTTTGCACAAAAGCTCAGTTTTTAAATGGAAAAGCAAAACAGGATATGACTGAAAAGCTTGCTGGTAAATATTTTTATATTGTTAATTCTAAAGAAATATTTTATTAATTAAGGATAAATTGATGAGTATTAAATTTTAATTTTAGGATAGCTACCCAAATTCAGTATCATTACCCATGAAATAGCAAGAAATTGTATAATGATTCCCCAGGACCTTTTAAGACTTTTACCCCCAAAATTTTCTTCAAAAGGATTTTATCCTTTTTTTTTCTAGTAAGTATTTAGTCTTCCTGTTAGTAAAAATAAACAGGATAAATAAAAAGAATTAAAATCAAGTATTAGTATTCATAGAAAACTGCTATTCCAACTTATCTATTTGATAAAAAGTCCATGGGTCGAAATGTATAAATTTTTAATTAACTGCATTTGGAAAACATTAAGATGAATTTTGGGTTTGTTTCCTGTCTTCACTATTTTTGCCTGAACCTATCATTGTATATGGAATTCTTATACTTGAAGATCCCAATCTTTGGGAGGAAAGTTTCTGACTTCTTTTAAGATGCCTAACATTTTAGAAAAAATGGCATTGGGGAGAGGCTATTTTATACGCTTTTTAATTAGCAGAACTTGAATTTATTTTGTATTACTTTTTTCTTTTTTATTAAATTTATTAGAGTGACATTGGTTAACAAAATTATATATACAATTTAATTAATGATACATCATCTGTATGAATTTGTTTTTTTAAAAAACCTTAATGTTTACCATATTTTTGTATTTCAGATATTGTTATGGAACTCTATCAAAGAAAGCCCCATGCCACAGAACAAAAAGTGTTGGTTGTTTTATGGCATCTCTTAGGGAACATGACAAATAGTGGCTCTCTGCCTGGAGCTGGAGGAAATATACGAACAGCCACAGCTAAGTTATCAAAAGCACTTTTTGCACAGATGGGCCAGAATCTGTTAAATCAGGCTGCATCTCAGCCACCACATATCAAAAAGAGTTTAGAAGAATTGCTCGATATGACAATTTGAAATGAATTATGAATCTTTCATGAAATATAGTATGATGAACAAAACTGTTTACATGATGACAGATGGAACTTTTTTAAAGTTACATTTTTCAGTGCCTGTACTTCTCATCCAGTAAATTAAGTCAATGGCTATGTTTATTTGCATCCTGTAAGTACACATCTGTCCTGTATCAACCCTACCACTTGTACCCATCACACAAAAACCCAAAATAATTAATGTAACCTAATATTCTTGAAATCTGAGACACATGGAATTAATTCAATTTTAATATTTTTGAGAAAAGTCCTGCTCATTTGCACTATCCTATAAAAACCGCAATTTGTTGCCCTATATGTACAATTAGATTTGTAATTAAAAATATACTTTTTATTATGTAATCATGTTCTTCTATGTCTCATTACTCAGTCTTATTTTATGAAGTGGAAGAAAAGTCATTGAACTATGTTATCGTGCTTTTTGTGAAAACATGTATTTCTCAAATCAGTCTGCTAATATGATTGTGCAGTATTAGCTTGCTTTTGCTGTTTTGTGTTAATGTGATATATTTGCTTACCACTTGGGTTTAATCATCTACGTAATTGTGAAATTTAAAAAGTTATAATAAAGCATGATGACCAAAGTTTTAGGAAACATTTAAACATTTTAAATGCACGTTTAAGAAAACGTGTTGAATGTAACTTCCCTATTTTTTGTGCAAACACTAAATTTTATTTCTATTTGCCCTGACATTTATAAAGGTGTTATTTTGCTGCCCAGTTATGTAATTCTCAAAAATAGTGCCAGGTGTTCTATAGCTTTTCTCAGAATTCTTGGGCTATAAGTACTGTATGCATCTTAAAAAAGAAGGAATGTTATAAAATAAAAGGATTTATTTCTGTAGATGTGTGAGAGCTGTCCTATTTTTCCAACTTCTATATATGTTAAAATGGAAAAAATATATATTGTAATATTAACCTATCACTTATACTCAATATACTTGATATCATATTGACTTTTCTCCTTTGACCTGGGTTATAATTCTAGATATGCAGGAAAGTAACTGTGACCTTGCACAAGTCACTTGCCAGGTCTAGGCCTCAGTTTTCTCATCTCTAAAATGTGAGGGCTGGACCAAATGATTTTTAAGGTCTCATCTTGTTCTAAAATTTTTATGATTCTATGTTGCTGTTTATTCTATGATCACTTTATTACAATTGTGGATTATCTTCATTCTTTTTCATTTCGTTTGTCACTGACCAGTTTTTTAATGTATTTAGCTGCTTTTTAAATTGTGAGTCTTTGTATTAACCTGTGACTTCTGAGGAGAAAAAAAAATGAGTTTTTAATGCCATTAGAAGCTAAGCTGAAAGGAGAGTAAAGACTTGGTTCCTTTTTCTATTTATATATATTGTTTTATAGTTACATACATACTTTTAATATACTTTATTTTTTCTCCTAAGTGTATTTTATTATGTTTCTATACTTTAGGTCTGAAGTTGGCAAACGTTTTCAGAAAAGGATCAGAAAGAAAATATTTTTGGCTTTATAAGCCATAGACAGATTGTGGCATATTCTTTGTTTTTGTTTTTTTAACAACCCTTTAAAAATGTAAAAAGCATTCTTAATTCAGGCCAAATGAAAACAGACCTCTAGTATAGTTTGCCAACACCTGGTGTAGCCTCTTTAATTTCAGTTGTAAATCTGAAATCATCATTAAATTTTGATTCAACACTTTACAATGTGTATCACTGAAACCATAGTTATAGATTCCAAGTTTTATTAATTTTGACCACTGACCTTGTGTCATTACAAATGTGACTACTAAGTTTGCATTGATTGAGGGATAAGTTAAATTTTAAATTTCAAAGATAAAAGAATACCATTACTTTATGTATAAGTTTAATTGTCCCTTATTTTAAATAGATGTAGTTTGAATTTTGCCTTGAAAAAGTACAATAAATACAATCACTACTAATAAGGTGGAGATTTTATTTCACATAGTCTGTATGCTTGCTTTTGTTATAAAGAAATTAGCCATAATGTAACATAGAGTCTCAAGCTGTAAAGATCGTCTCTATTTTAGTAACTTCTTGATATTGAGCACTCAGAAGCCTAGCACTCTGTTATCAAGAACTGTTATTAATCCAGAAGTCAGCAAAGAATTGGAGACTGATCACTGATTGAAAGAATTAGAGGGGTGGTTCCATTGAGTAGTACCTAGCACGTCTGCCTTACATACAGAAGGTCCTGCGTTCGAGCCCCAGCGGAGCCACGGCCCGTACCCCCAGTGTGCCAGGCCCTGGGTGTGTTCTGTGAGTGCCTGGGAGGAGGCGCCCCACCTTCAGAGATCCAGCTCTCAAGGGAGATGGCAACATCCCTGGGTCAGGGGTGGAAGAGAGGGGGGAGGGGGTCAAAAAAAAAAAAAGAAATAGAGAAAAGCTGAAGGCCTGAGTAAATTGAAATAAAGGATGTTCTTTTATAAGTATTGATAATTATAAAATCCTAACCCCACTAGTATTCTGACTAAAAATAAAAAAATTTTAATGGAATCATTATCATACAGTCATTAAAATGTGAAATACTTTAATCACAGAATTAAACATTCATAATGTGTTAAAAGAGCCTGACTACAAAATAAGTACAGTGTCTCTATCAAATATATATGCACACAGAAAATAGAACTAGAATTATATACAACAACATGTTAATGGTGGTAAATCATGGGCAAAGTAGTTTTTTTTTCAGTGTGCTATTCTGCAATTTCTATTTTTTCAGAAATGAGCAACATGTATTGCTTATGTAATGAAATTTAAGTTACAACAAGTGAAGGTAATACGAAGAGAATGTGAAAATAAAGGCAATGTGAAGAGAAAAAATATGGTAATAAAAAAAGAGACAGTAAAGAATATCAAAGTGCTGAGAGATATAGACACATTACTAGAGGGAGGATAAGTGAGGAAAGCAAACTATTCAAAAAGTAAAGCACATAAAAAACTTTGATTTGGAAAGCATGGATTTGGAACCCAGCTTTATTATTAACCTGCCAAGCCTTACATACATCTTGGAGTTGTAAGTTCAAAAATTAAAATGAGATTCTTTATAAGAAAACATTTGTAAACTGAATTCTCTATAGGTAACTTATTATCAGCAGCAAATGAAGATGAAGAAGGGTGAGCAGAAACCTTATAGAAATCTTTAGTAATGGTATAAGCTAAGCCTACTTATTGCTAGTTAACTGGCTGAATATGTCAAGTGAAGGCAAAATTAATTAAGCACTGAAGTATTATTAATAATTTATTGTCTCATAATGTGTACTGTAAAAGAACTTAAACTCTTAATTCATGCTTAAATTCGTCTCGGCAGAATGGTGGGATAAGAAACTTAAAGGCATTAAAGTAAATTGCAGATTAAGCAAAGTACCGTTTTTTTTAATATTGAAGCATAGAATGTGCAAGACATATAATTCAAAAACAAAGATCTGGTGGTACCAAATTATGACCAATCTTGAATGACTTTTTTTTTCAACACTGTGCTTAGAGTAGTACCTTGACTTATCCTGGGTGCTGAATAAATAGTACTTGAATAAAATAGTGAATGATTCATAAGTTTGAACTTTATTCTTGAGATAGAAAGCAATGTTTTCAGGATTGGAAGCGGTGCATTTAAAGTAACCAGTAGCAAAGGATTAGATAGAGTAAGGAAAAGATGTAGGCAAGGAAATCAATTTGGAAGCACTGATCCATAGCCACCTGTGGCAAATGGATTTCATTAAACGGTCCATCTTAAAGGATTGATAGTGTCTGCCTGTGCAGTGTGTTGAAAAAGATTATGAAGTTATGACAAGTTTAGATGGGAAGGAGTGTCGTGATCTATCTAGGGTTTAAAGCCAGACTCTATATGTAGTAAAGGTCTAAACTATAGTAGAAGCAGTGAGAATTAAAAGAATGGATTTGAAAGGTGTTCTGGTGGTAGGATTGAACTGGGTTGATGATAAAGATTTGGAAGATAAAGGAGTCAGCAGTTAATGAAGTTTGTAACTCTAGTGAGTTTCTCTAGTGAGGCTTTGCTTTTTTATTTAGAATAGAAGGCCCTTCCTTGTGCTTCTACCTACATTTCTTTGGCCACGCTTAGATTCAAGGGAAGCTGGGAAATTGAGTATATTAATTCCTAGCCTCAATAGTTGAGGAAGATAATAAGGAAGGTAATAGGAATGCATATGAGTGATCCTACCTATAATCTGTTATATTCTACATCCCCCACTCTGATGAACCACAATGGCAGTTTATGCTCCCAGGAATTCATTTTACTTTGGAACCAGTGTCCAATAAATTCTGAAAAGTCAGCACATTTTTCCCAGTGTGAGGTTACCTTGATAAGAATCCAAAGATATCTTTGGAGGAATAGTAGTTATAGGACAGAGTTTGTCCACACGTCTCTTAGCAGGGCCAAACACTAAACACTGAAAATAGTGGAGAAATATTGGTTATTTTATTGATGAATGGTGCCATCCAGGAGAACAGGAAGCTAATGCTAGTATGAAGGCTGGCACGATTATGAAAGACTGTATTTTCAATGTTAAAATGTTTTAATTTTTCTTGTAAGTACTGGGGCAAACCAGGAGAGTGGAAGCAATAGCACTGGCTTGAAAGGTAAGATATAGAAAACTAGAAGAAAACAATGAATCTGCCCTGAATAAAGTTGAAGCAGATGAATTTTTGCAAACTGGCTATTAGAGGAGGTTGGGATCTTGGAGCTAATCTTACTTACTGATGAAGAATTTGAGATCACCTTAGGAAAAGTTGAAAGAATCAGTAAAGGAGTGAAGAAGGCCATTAAATGGCAGTGTTGTAAATTCCAATCTATCACTCTTAATAGCCTGCTCCTACTCATAGTAAACATCTAAAAGTTGCTAGTTAAACCAGTAAAAAGCATGGCTGAAGTGTCAGAGAATCCAAAAAGTTTAACTTGAAGAACAGGAAAGGGAAACCTGCAACTAGATGCAGTTTGATGAAAGTGAAGGCAGAGGGAAAAAGATTACTTTTGATCATTGGAAGCAAGGGTCGTTGAGGAGATTTATGATTAACAGGGCTGTGGACAGGAAACATTATTATGCAGAGAAATATTTCTGGACTCAAATTCCAGAGGAGGAAGTTACAGCCCAGCTTTGATACTACTGAACCTTGAACACAGAAGAGGGGCTGATTAGATGGGTGAACTCAAGAACCTTGTAACAGAAACAGGAGAGGCCAGACCGGGGGGGGGGGGGGGGGAGTTATTTTTTAAGTGATAAAAGTACAACTGAAGAAGATTGCTAAGACTGGCAACACAATTCCAGAGGATAATTTTACATATCCCTCTGTTGTGACCGAAATAACTAGGCCCAACTCGAGTGCTCTAATCCAAGAGACAGTTTATTAGCCGGCGGCTGTCCTTGCCAAGGAGCAGCCCGGAGACGCAGGGGCACAAAGGTTTTAAGCCCTCGATTCCATCCCCCACATCCTTAATTTTTACACAAAAGACTATATCTCCTCCATTCATTAACTGATAACTAAGGGGTGGGTAAGCAAGCAGGGGTACAGAAGCAGAATGCGTCATTGTTAAAATATTTTGTACCTATAGGCAGTGATCCGGCCAGTAAATCCCTCTAGTTAATAAATTTTTAGCAGATAACTAACTAGAAGTGAGACATGGCAGTTAGCACGTACCATGTCTTATCCTTAACCTATTGTTTCTAAAGGTGAGGTCACTACACCTCTAATATTCAGTTCCTTAAGCCCCTAACTCCACTATTGTTTACTCTTCAGGTAGCCTGAGTGGAGTGTGTCCATATACCATTTTGAGATTTGGGGGTTTAAGGATGAATTTCTGTCCATTTTTAGGTGGGGGGTAAAGCCTCAACAATTGTTAGGAAACTTTAGATTTTCTCAGTAATATTTTTCTTTGGGCGGGGGCTGGACGCTGTCTGCATTTGTGATCAGGGGTATGAAAGGCCCTAAACACTCTTCAGGCTTGGGAAATCCACACAGAGCCGGGAAACTGAGCAGGATCTGCGGCCCCGCCTTCGGTGCTGGCGGGTGGGGCCGGGCCGGGGCCAGGGCGGGGCCAGGACAGGGTTGTCTCTTGGACCCTGCGGGAGGCCATGCCTGCGCGCCGCGCAGCCACGTGACTCCTTCGCCTCCTGGAACACCGGCGCATGCGCGCCGCACTCTCGACGAGGCGGCCGTGGCGCTGGCGGCTTTCTTGCGGCGGCTGTGGGGACTGAGACTGTGGAAGTGCCATCGTCGGCTCTGTTGGCCCAGACTGCGGCTCATGTCTTTGCGTCGCATCCATCGTCAGGTCAGCAGGGGTGGGTGGGCGCCTTGGAATTAGCTGAAGAGGGTGACAGGCTGAGCGTGAAGGGGCTCGCCTTGTTTCAGGCCTCTCTTGGGCCGCGGCCTCTCTCTCCCGCCCTGTTTGCGGCCTTGCCTGGCCTCAGCGCCCAGCTGTCCATTCTTTTCTCCTTCCCACCTGTTGGGTGGAGCAGTGCGAGGATTCTTTTCTTAGACCAGACGTTTCTCCTATGGGTGCTTTATGACTGGCAGGGAAATGTGGGCCTCCACACCTTGATTTAGGAAGAGATTTGAGAGTAAGTCTGAAGCACTTGCTTCCCCGAGACCTGGAAACCATTGTGGCTGGGACGACTGGAAGTGGAAGGGGTTCAGTAGTATCCTCCAGAAGTCTGGGAGAATATAATACAAATTCTGTTAAAGCTTTTAGGCTTCTTGTGAAACGCGTTCTGCGTTCTGACTGCATAAGCCACTCTTTTGGGACCCTGAGTCGAGCACCCAGAGATCTACCAGAGCTTTTGACAAGATAGGATAAAAGCAGAAAAAGTAAACATTAAAAATCCTAGTAGAATCTTTTAATGAAATTGATTTAAGAATAATGTTTACCTTTTGTAGACAGAAACCAATACTGATGTTTTTCTCACAGTAAAATTACATCTTTAAGTTAATAAATAGTACTTTAAAGTAGTACTGCTTTTAATGTATGATTGGTGATACCATAATACCACATTATTTTATGCTATTAAACTTACTTTTTAGTTCGATATTCATGTTGCCTTCTCTTTAAGGTCTTAAAGTTATTTGGCAATTGTTCTAATCTGTTAAGAAGTATTTTAAACTTTTCTATATCTGGCAAGGTTGAAAGTTAAGAATGCAAGCCTCATAGATGGAAGTATGAAGCTTCTGTTGGAACTTAAGTGTTTGGGGCCCTGTGAGCGTTTAAGTGGATTTAAAAAAAAACCGGGCAACTACTGTCAGGTATTCCCTACACCCTCCCCCTTATAGCTTCATTGTAGAGTTGCAAAAGTTTCCACTCTTCCACTATTCAGCCTTTGGTATGGAAAAGGCGAATGAAAGGAATTCTGCTAAAGAAGACTAGTTCTTAGATTGTGAACTCTTAAATAATTAGGGGTTGATCAAATTATTCTAGTTAGTAGGCCTGAAGAGATATTTAAAGTGAGAATTGAAAAGCAGAAAATTTTTAGTGTCATTGATATTTGGTACTGTTTTTTACTTGCTTAGCTTGCTTAGCTATAGTTGACTAAGAAAAAGAATTTTGTAAATCAAATAACAAAATATGGGGTGTGTGTTTTTCAAGTGAAAGAACAACCTTCTGTGGTATGTTAACAATTCCACATAAAGCATAGGATTTATTTTAATAGCCAAAGGAGAAAGTAGTAGTTCCAGCCAAATGATGATTTTTTTTTTCCCCCAAAAACCCGAAGGTGATGCAGACATTTATGCAAATATCTACCTATCTATATCTATCCATCCATCCATCCCAGTTCCTGGAACCTAATAAGTTTTTAATGTGTGAAAACTTAAAAAAGGTCAATCTGTGACTATTCTACTTAACCTCTGAATACAGTTGCTAAAACAAGTGGTTATGATAGTCTCTTTTCTTAACAACTTGAGTCTTAAAAATGGACTTATCTGATGAGGCACAGAGTAACTTATAAATTGCAAAGCTGGTTGACTTGTATTACTCCAACTAACTCTCAGTCCGTAGCGATGTCTTCGTATTTTTATGTGTTACTCTGTTTATGAAAAGAGTAACCACTGGTATGATTTTGAATACCTCTGTGGCCATTTTCTAGATAAGAGATGAATGGGTTGAACAGGATTGTAAGAAGTAGGATTCTGAATATATTTGCATGTGAGAGAAAGGGAGGAAGAGTCAAGGATGACTCCAGGATTTTTGGTCTGAGCAACTGGAAGGAAGGATAGGGAGGGCCATGGGTAGAATGGGTTTTTGGGGAGAGATCAGGAGTTCACTTAGGGACATTTTATAATTTGAAATGACTGCATATGTCCAGATGATGTCATGTACCAATTGGATATATGAACCTGGGATTTGGAAAAGAGGTCTGGGCTGGAGATAGAAATTTGGAATTGGCATATAATTAGTATTTAATTATACTGAGATTGAGAGTTAATGGAGATAGAGAAAAGTAGATGACTAAAGACTAAATCTTGGGGCACTCTAACATTAAAAGACCCAGTCTGTCAGGAAGCTGTCACTTAGGAGTAGGACTGATAGTGAGGTAGGATTAACACCAGGAGATAGTGTGATCTGGAAACTAAGTCAAGAAAGTATTTCAAAGAGGAGGACATTATCAGCTCTAGGAGTGTGTTGAATGAGAAAATGTGAGAGCTGAGGACAAAATCTTGGGTGCTACTAATTCTTATGGTCCTGAGAAGAAAACTGATAAAAAGTAGAGAGCAGTGATTAAGAAGCAACTATCTTGCGAAAATGGTTGGAAGAAGTGATCCAAGTCAAGAATTCAGGGTTTGACTTTTTATAGGAGCAGAGATACTTCATCCATTGTGACTAAGGAAAGGATAATGGTTATGTATTTCAGCGATTAAAGTAGTGCTATAATAGAGATAGAAAACAAAACTTTGACAGCAAAAAGGAAGGAAAATTAGAAATGAGGTGAGGGGATTGGGAGGTTGGTACATAATAGATTTACTTCAAGGTATAAAGAATTTAAAAAAGGAAATGGAGGATTGATTAATAGAGATCTAGTAGGATAAAGACTGACCGACCTGGATGTGGCCACAAGGATTCCACAGTATACCAACATAATGGTTATTTTCTTAAGAAAAATTGTGGAGAACACCATTGTTCATGATTAATTCTTTCAAATAGCCTTTAAAAATAATTATTTCTAATTATAGAAATGTCACTTATTTTTTATATTTCCCTTATCGGCATCTTTGTTAATCTAATACTTCTAATAATTTGCCAAGTCATCATTATTTCTTTTAGAGAAAAATTCTAGAAGTGATATTGGTAGGTCAAAGCTGTGATTAATTTTAAGGTTTATACTACATGCTGGTATATTGAATTTCGAGAATATAACCCAAGGGAAATAGCATTTAAAAAATTTACGTGAGGGTGTTTACTGGGATATACTTAGGAAAGCCAAATTTTAGAACTCAAACCAAACCGAGGATTGTATAAGCATATTCAACCATACTGCCTTTCATGTTGATCTATGTTTCTGTGAACATGCCAAACAAGCACTATCTCAATGTGCTCTTTCTGCTGCCTGGAATTTTCTTTTTCCAGATAATATGCATGACTGGCTTTCTTACCTCATTTGCTCTTTTGTTCTTAGCACTTGATATCATGTACGTATTGTAAACTTTACTTTTTTTTTTTTAATCTTTCTATCTCGACACGAAAATGTCAGCTCCTTGAGAATAGGGGCTTTATTTTGTTCATAGCTAAATTTCCAGTGCTTGGGACAGTAGTGTCTGACACACAAAAACCAATCTCTATGTATTGAACGAATATTTTTACACAAGGAAATGAAAATGTTAAATGAAAGTTTAGCATACAATAATTTATATGCCTAGTTTCAGTAAAATAAATAATAATAAAGTATAAACCCAAAGAACAGGAGGAGATATCAGCAGATGAGAACATTTTGGAAGAAAATGGATGGACTAGTTTTAACTGATTAACTTAGGTTTTCGTTTTTCTGTGTTTAGCTGTGTTTGCTGAGAGGGAAGTTAATAAGGAACATGATGGATCTTCCCAAAAAACCCCAGAGAGGCTCAGGAATTAGGTACTAAAGGCCTCTGAAGATGAGAGTGCTGAGTGGAACTAAAAATTGGAGGATTGGTTGAAAGTCTGGTGTAGTTTAGACCCGAAATTTTCCTTCTTCATCTAGTATAGTCAGCAAAAAACTGGATGTTTATTATTTGAAGAGAGTGGAACCATTAAAGTTTTGGCACAGCTGTTGGGAGATTGGGCAGGGGTGAAGCGTCTTAATTAAAATAGGAAATCGAATGAAAGTTTCTATATTGAATAGTGAGATCACTAGCCCTGTTTGTCTTCTTTTCTCCCAGAATGTTTGTTGCCTTCCTTATGTATTTTTAAATTGAAGCATTCTCTTTGAGAAAATTTAACCCAAAGGAAATGATATAAAACACTGACATTTAGTGGGTTCCCTCCAACAGAATGCCATTCTGCACTGAGGCCCACAAGTTGTCTAGTTTCTAATTTGTTTTGTGATGCCTTACACTTCTTGAACAGAATTTGAAGATCACTCTACTTGAGAGATCCAAATAGTTAAAAAGTATTCAGAAGAGACAATGCTGAGAATAGAATAAAATTTAAAGTAAATTATAGGAAAATAACAGGAGATATTGCACCAGAGAGACAGGAATAGGAGACTATAAAATGGATTATTCAGAGAATTAAAAATGGAAATTAAAAATTTGATTCATATATTTAAAACCCAGTAAGAGGGGATATCTCAAGAATAGAATGAGTCAGAGGGATAAAGAAAAAAATGTGGAAAAGATAAGAAAAGTAGAGGATCAATCTGAGAGGTCCAGCAGGTGAGCACTGTGAGTTAAAGAGAGATAAAAGGGAAAACCAAAGAGAGAATTATCAAATAAATAATAAATATAGAACATAAGGATTGAAAGACATAAATATCTAGATTAAAATAGGCCTTCTGAGTGACTGCCTTGCAGGATGAATGGCACTCATCTTAAGGTACATCATTGTAGAATTTCAGAACACCTGAGACGAAGAGAGATCCTAAACGCTTTCATGGAGAAAAAAACAGTTCACATATAGAGGATGAAGAATAAAAATGGCATCAAATTTTCTCAACGGCAACACCAGATGCTAGGAAACCGAATAGATTCCTTCAAAACGCTAAGAAAAAAAAGTATTTTCATTCTATAATTTTATACTCAGGCAATCTGTCATTCAATTGTGAGGATTTTAGATTTGGAAAATTTTAATTATTTCACCCCCACATACCCTTTTTCAGAAGGTTATAGAAATGATTCTTTAAAAGAGGGAGTAAGTCAGGAAAGAAAAATATTTTGGCTGTTATAAGTGAGATTCATCCCAGGAGATAAGTGAAAGGAATTCCTTGGATCAAAATGAACAGACAAACCTATACAAGAGAAATCAGTCTGAGTTGGTGCAGAAAGTTTTAGAAACTGATGGTTTTAGAATGGATGTCTCCAGAAGGGAAAATGAAGTTGATAAGTATGAGAGCCAATTGTTTTTTGAAGGACTTTTTTAACAGCTCTTCAAGGATATAGGGTATAGGGTCAGTTTCTAAGGACAACCAAGCATGTGAAAACAATGATGAAAGATTTAAAGAGGTAGAAGCAAGGAAATGTAATTATATACATATACAAATGTAATTATATACATTTCCTTGCTTAGGAAATGTATGAGATAGCTTGAGAGAAATGTTTACATAAGGCACACTGATGTAAACCTGAATATTGCTTTAAGCCCATAGTGATAGAACTGTGTTGGGAGCACGTGAGAGGGAAGTTTTGTACATATGTTTGGTATAATAGATAAATTTGAATCTTCTCTAATAGACTACAGAAAATGTCTAAAATGGAAAAAAAAAAAGTAATAAGATATACCTCTAGATAAACTGTTGACTTCCAGTTTTTTGAAGTCAAAGTGAACAGCTTTTTTTCTTCCTCGTAGAACTTCTACAAAAGGATTTTAAATGCATCATGAAGTTCATTGTTTTCCTTAGTTAAAGTATGACATCTTAAATTTGGATAACGCTTTCCAAGAAATTCATTGTTTGCTGTGCTACTTTCATTTATGTGAATTTAAAGTTTTTAAGACTTTTACATGCTTTTATCTCATCTGATGATCTTAATAGCCTTATGAAGCAGATAATGCAGGTATCATTAGTCCCATTTAGAAGTGAGAAAAGCGAGAGCAACCTAGGATCATGTGCTATAAAGGGAGAGAAGTATCCCTAACCCCCACCTTTTGTCATATTTATCTTTCTGTGCTTTATCTTATAATGAAAGGTCTGGGAATTCTAATTCCTAGTCTTTTGTACCTTATTATTTCCTGATTTACTTATGATTTAGCTGTTTTCCTTTTTGTTTTATTGTGGCAAAACCATGTTAACATAAAATTTACCTTAATTGTTTTAAGTGTACAGTCCAGTAGTGTTAGGTATGTTCACATGGTTGTGAAACGTATCTCCAGAGCTTTTCATCTTACAAATCTGAAACTATATCCATTAAATACAACTCAGCCATTAAACAGTAACTCCCCTTTTCTCCCTTTCTCCAGTCCCTAGTAACTACCATTCTATTTTCCATTTCTTTGAATTTGGCTACTCTAAATAACTTATAAAAGTAGAATCATACAGTATTGATCTTTTTATGAATGGCCTGTCTTCAGGTTTCATCCATATAACATATGACAGGATTCCCTTCATTTTAAAGGCTGAATAATATTTCATTGTATGTATATACCACATTTTGTTTATCTGTTTGTCAATGGACATTTGAGTTGCTTCTTGCACTTGGCTATTGTGGATATTGCTGCTCTGAAATGGGTTTGCAAATAGCACTTTGAGACCCTGCTTTCAGTTAATTTGTATGCATACCCAGATGTAGGATTTTTGAATCACATGGTAGTTCTCTTAATTTTTTGAGGAACCTCAATCCTTATTTTCTACAGTGGTTGCACCATTTTACAATCCCACCAACAGTGCACAGGGGTTTCAGTTTTTCCTCACCCTCACCAAAACTTGTTATTTTGTTGTTGTTAGTAGCGGTCCTAATGTGTATGAAGTGATAGATATCTCATTGTGATTTTGGTTTGCATTTCTCTGATGATTAATGATGTTGAGCATTTTTTCATATACTTCTTGGCCATTTATATGTCATCTTTGGAGAAATGTCTATTCAAGTCCTTTGCCTGTTTTTTAATCAAGTTTTTGTTGTTGAGTTGTAGGAATTCTTTATGTATTTTGGATATTAACTCCTAATCAGGTGACTTTCGCAAATATTTTTTCTCATTTTGTAGGTTACCTTTTCACCCTGTTGATTGTGTCCTTTGATGTGCAAAAGTTTAAGTTTGATATAGCCCTATTTGTCTATTTTTGCTTTTGTTGTCTGTGCTTTTGGTGTTATAGCCAAGAAATCATTGCCAAGTCCAATATCATAAAGGTTTTCCCCTATGTTTTCTAAGAGTTTTATAATTTTATATTTACATTTAGGTTTTTAATTCGTTTTGAGTTAATTTTTCTATACAGTGTAAGATAAGGACCTACCTTTATTCTTTTGCATGTGAATGTCCAGTTTCTCATCACCGCTTACTATTTGTTAGAGACTGCCCTTTCATTGAGAGATTTTGGTACCCTTGTCTAAGATCATTTAACCATGTATCTGAAAGTTTGTATCTGGGCTCTCTGTTCTATTCTATTGGTCTCTTTGTCTTTATTTCAATACCACACTGTTGTCTTCTTTTGATAGTTAAATTTGATAAATTGGTACCAGTGATTGCTATATTATGAAGAGTCTGTTGGAATAACTTAGTAAAAGTGACTTTAGTATATTCTTTTGACCCAGTGATTTTGAAGTAATCAGAAAAAAGATTTCCCTAAGGGCAAGGCCAATGTTCTTAATTCTTTTTATAACACCTTAATTGCAGGGTGTGGAGTAACTGATAATCTCTTATTGTGGGAGTGTGGTACATTCTCTGATTCCAGAAGAAACCCTTATGTACCATTGAAATATGCAGTCAGAACAGGGCAGGTAGTAAATGACTCAGAATGTGTCAACCAACACACAAAGCAATGACTAATTTGCATTCGGAAAATTAACCTTCAAATGTGTCTTTAAAGGATGGGGTTAGAGAGCAAAATAAATTGAGAAGCTTCTCTGGCTTTTTCTAGAGCCTCAAATGGTTTAAACCTGGGGAAATTTATGACAGTTACTCAAGTAGAAGGGAACTTTTTTCTGGTAGTCGTAATACTTTGGATTCTCCTTTATTATGTACGAACTAGATTTGATTGGTGTATTTTTTCTTCTTAAATTCCTCTGTAGAATTTCTTCTTCTGTCATATTTTAAATCTCTCAAATCTCTCTGTAAATTTTCTTCTATTCTCGAATCTCTCAGGCCCTGCCCTGCATATTCTGCTGCTTACCCTCCCATTTCTCCAATACAAACCCTCTTCATTATGGTCATTTTCTTGTCTTAGAACCAGTCCTAATTTCTGCCTTTTAGTCTACTGTCAAGATTTGTTCTGTCAAGCTAATAGGCTGTTCCCTATTCTGTAATAATTCTATTTCAAAACCTGTAGTTTTTCAAAGTTAAAACCATGTTCTATATTTCATGAAGCTTTTCTAGCTGGCAGTAATTTTCAGTTGATTAATCTTTTTTACTTCATTTGAAATTAATTCAAATCTTTCCCGCCCACCCCCCCCACCCCCGCCTTTCTCTCCTTGTTTCCTCCTCTTGTTTTTAATCTCTCTCCAACTAGTTAAGAACCCTTAGAGTGAGGACCTTATCTTATTCTGGACAAAGAACTAGTGGAGAGCTGGATATATACCAGGCATTGAAAACTTTTGTCCCCACCTTAACTCTCTGCACTTCCCTTATTCTCCTCCTCCTTTATTTTCCCTAGATTTACCTGGTTATAACTAATTCTTCCAGTAGCATTCAGTCTCAAATGGTCTCAATTTAACATTTTAAATTTATCCTTTGTTGGGAAAAATTTTCCTTCATATTACATTTGAAATAATGAACATATAAAAAAATCGATTTCATATGTACACAATTTAAAAGATGCCCTCTATACACACAAAAGAACTTAAAACTATTAAGAAGTAAAACGAACAAAAATGTTTTACAGTGTATGTCATGAAGATCAGATTTCCTTAGTTTACAAAAAACTTGTCCAAACCAGTAAGACTAAAAATTAGTGATGCAATAGAAAATATGGACAAAGGATGTGAAAAAGCATTTAAGAAAAAATAAAGGAAATAGAAATTCAACCTCCTCATAGTTAAACAAATGCAAATCAAAATGAGGTATTGCTCTTATTTTTAAATCAAATGAACAAAATTTAAGTTTTCATGGTACCTAGTGCTGAAATGGGAGATGAAGAATGGATATTCTTATGCATTGTTAATCAGTTAGGAATGCATTTTCTGCAAGTAATAGAAAACCTGTCTATTAATAGTTTAAACAACTAGGGATTTAATTTCCCACACAGTATGAGTCTGGCAATGTGTTATTAACATCTTGATGATGTCAGAGATGGCATTCATTAATTCTGACCAATCCCTTATTAACTGCTTCATGTATACACATTGTTTCAGATATGTTCATATTCAAGGTAAGAAAAAGTAATAGAACCTATACTATTTTTGACTGTCTCTTTTTAATTTAATTTTATTTTTTAATCAGAAAAGCAAAATCTTTCCCAGAGCTCTCCAGCAGATCTCCTTTTCAGTCTCATAATCCTTTATATAGGGTTAGGTATCATGTGTCTCTGAAAAAAAACCCAAAGTTTTGTTAGGAAGATGGTGAGAGAGGATATTGGATAGGCATCTAAAAGTGTCTTTCCAAAGGACTTTGCAACTTTTCTAGAGATAGATTGTCAGCATCTTCCCAAATAAATATACATGTATTCTTTGATTCAATAGTTCTGTTGTTCAGAGTTTATCTGTGAATAAGTTTCTGTTCTTCTGAATTATTTAGAGAACTTGATAGAAATAGAACTTTCTGAGCCGAGCCTAGACCTCAGAATCATTGGTGTTGGGGTCAAGGAATTTGTATTTATAAAAAAAATAGCTTACTAGGTGATTATTGTGTGGAGCTAGGCTTGAAAATTTCTGTATAGATTATAGTGAAACTCAGGTTTTTAAAGTAGGCGTAAAATTGCAAAAATAATAATAGTAAGCCAGCCAACCACTGGCATACTGTAGCTGGCTTTTCTTAAAAACAAAAACTTTTTTTTCTTCTGTCAGTTAAATAATTGCAGATAAGCCAAAAGAAGAAAGCATCAGCCCATTATGCAGGGAGAACAGCTGTTAACACCAACATTTTTTGTGTATTTTTATTTTATTTGGTATAAATCTCTATAGATGCATGTGTTGCATATATATGTATAGTATATACATAGTAGACATATTTCTTTATCTACACAGATACATATTTCCTTTATTATTATTCCATTATATAAATATGACATTTACTAAAGCAGTCCTCTTCTTAAAACTCATCTCTCTGTTTGTATAACAGTAGTGTTATAGTGAATGTTTTTATACAAATGTTTTTGATTATTTTCATAACATAAAATACATACAGTTGCCATTTAGTACATTTTGGTTGATTGTCCTCTAGAAAGATATCTGTAATTATTGCCAATTTGATATCTTATTGTTTTAATTTATGTCTTTATTAGTAAAGATGTGATCCTTTCATATATTTATTGGTCACTTGCATTTCTTTCTTAGCATTACTATCTTTAAAATCTTAATCATATTTTTAAATTTAAATTTTATTTTTTAAGATCATTTTTAAACTACATTATACTATATTGTGTATTCTGAGTATATTTTAAGAGTAAATCAGTTTTATGATCTTCATTTTGAGAATAATCACTCACTTAGGAAAAAAGACATGCCTTCTAATTTAATGATTCACTTTCCATTTAAACTGTTAGTAAAAGAGATGAAGTCAACTATGAAAATATATTGTGGCACTACCTTTATAAGATAAAAGAATAATCCCTTGTTATTTTATGGCCTTAACAATAAAGATAATACTGTTTTCCAGGATTGGTAGCAAGATAGCATTCAGATATTGAATTTTAGAATTTTAACCAGCTAAGTAGCATTAAATTCAAATATGATTGCTTCTTTAGGGAGCAGGCATAGTCTTCACTTGTTTTATGGATAAAGGAAGTAAATCTTCAGTTATTTACATTTTGCTCAAACACTAAAAATAAAATGGCAATTTTTAGAAAATTTATATGTTACAGAATTTTTCGTAATATAGAAACTAATAAATCTAATTATGAGTTAGAGGAGAGATCAAGAATCAATATATTTAATAGCTAATGAGGGCTTTTTTTAAAAAAGTGCTTTTGATGATGCCAAATAAACATTTGAAAGACATTTCTCTTTATTTTTGTTTCTACAGATCATCTACTGAAGACAAAATAAAGAGCTATGCAAAATTATCACATGGATGAGTACAGAAATTCTAGTAATGGCAGCACAGGCAACAGTTCGGAGGTAGTAGTGGAACAGTCCGCTGATTTTAGTACTGAAATTATGAATGTTACGGAAATGGAACAGTCACCTGATGGATCTCCTAATGTGAATGCAACTACAGAAGAAAATGAAATAGCAAATGCTGTGGACCTTCCAGTGATAGAAACAGAAGCAAATTTCCCTCCAGAATATGAAAAATTTTGGAAAACTGTAGAAAATAATCCTCAGGATTTTACAGGCTGGGTATATTTGCTTCAGTATGTAGAACAGGAGGTTAGTAACTATTTAAATGAGACTAAAAGGACAAATTAATCAGGTCATATCAGACTTATTGTTTTGTAATTAAAGTTGCCTTTTTTATACTTTCAGATTGAATTGAATAAGATTGGATATATACTTTTTTATCTTCAAAAAATGACTTTTATGGCATCTGTACATGTGAATGTCTGTATTAATGGAGTCAAAGTCTATTGGGGGGTGTGTGGGTGCATATGTATAAAATTACTGAATAAAGTTACCTTGCTATTTGACAGAATTAGTTCCTTCTAGATAAGTTTGTATTTGCAGGGACAAGGGGTGCTGTGAGTGTGGTTTTTAAACCTGCCATTTATTTTATTTGAGATAACACTTTTGAAAGGAATAGTAAATATTTTTGTGACAAAAACTTCTAAGATGTTTAAACACCTCATTTTATTTTCATCAGAATCACTTGATGGCTGCCAGGAAAGCATTTGACAAATTTTTCATACACTATCCGTATTGCTATGGTTACTGGAAAAAGTATGCAGACCTTGAAAAGCGGCATGACAACATTAAACAATCAGATGAGGTGCGTACATCACTGAATAAAGTTATCTCCATTAGGTACTGTAAGCCAAATAATAACAAAATAAAGACCTTTTTTTGGCTGGCAGTACCTACGATTTATGGTCAAACAATTTTATAGGGTATTTTATTTGCATTTGTCACTCTTGTGGCATTTGTAGCTAATATTTTCTCTCTTTGTTGGCAGGTGCGTTAAACCTCTACAGTTTGTCAAGCTTTGCAGTGCAAGCCTCTGTATTACACTGCAGCTTAACAAGTAGGGCAGGGCTTTTCTCTCACTTACATTTATTTCTCATTTTCCAAACAATATAGTTGGTTTGCTAGTCACATTTGCTACGTCTTATTGCATTTTTGGTCAGACGCTGTCATTGATGCTCTAATGGGTCTGTGCCCTATGGTCTGTAACCCAAAGCCTGCCCACACAACCCGGTCAGAATGCAGGGACTGCTGCGCTTTGAAGATCAAGACTCTGCACGTGGGGATCAGAACATTGCCATGTTCTATCCAACCTCCACCCAAATGGTAATGGTAGATTATTTAAACAAAATTCCAGTAATTAGTATTTCTAAGGTTCACCGGATAACACAGTGTTGCCTCTCTGTTAAGAAATAATTAAATATTTGAAGTACAGTTTGTTGTTTTCTTCTTAGGTTTATCGGCGGGGGCTTCAGGCAATACCTCTTAGTGTTGACCTTTGGATACATTATATAAACTTCTTAAAAGAAACATTGGACCCTGGTGATTCTGAAACAAACAGTACAATAAGAGGGTATGTGAACCCTATCATATTTTTTTAACCATTGCAAAAGTATTTTATAGTATCAAGGTACTATATTTTATTCTACCCAGTCCTTATAGGAAATAATCACTGTTGCAGTGACTGTCTCTGTTTGAGTCAGTGTTTATGAAGAGCATACTAGAAATGGAACTCTGTCAAATGGAATACACAGCTAAGTTTTATCAAATGTTTCTTCAAAAGTGGTATTATTGTCAACTCCCACAGTGTATGAGAGTAGTCATTTTCTCATAGCCATGCCACATTTTTTTAACCTCCAGTGATTTTACATTATTTAAGTTTTACATAGTTCTACATTATTCATCCTAGTTTGCCATCTTTTCATATTTTTATATAAGCCATTTTTACATTGCCTGTTCATATCATTTGCTCATTTTACTTTTGAATTATCTTTCTTATTGATTATAGGAAATTTTAAGTGTTTTTGGTTTTTATTTTTATCAAAGTATGTGCATGTGGTTTAAACAATCAGTGATAAACTGCATGTACACAAAGTGATTCCTTTATCCCTATTCAAGTATTTTGGCTGTGTCTTCTGTTTTTTTTTTTTTTTTTTTCTCCTAACACATTCGTAATAGTAACTCTCTACTGCTTTCTCTCTCTCTTCATTAGCTGTAGACGTTGTAATTCTTTTATGATAGGTGAGAATGGAAGAATCGTCTTTTCATTCCCGATCTTTCCAAAATGGATAGGTTTCATGGACTTTTGTTTTTCTTGGAGTTAGTTACTATTTCCCTTCCCTCCTCCCTTTTTTTCATTTGCCAGATTTTCTTTGAACATTTAAAAATCTTCACCCCCTCTAATTTCACTAGCTATTACTAATACTACTTGACAAAGTGTACAGAAGCTGTGTAAGTTATTTTTTGGAGCTAAAAAAATTCTATTTAATCTGAAAATTGTAAAAGAGAATTACACTCTGAAATCTGTCAATTCCAATTTTTCCCTTCCATCTTGGAGACAACCCTCTTGGAACCTTCTCTTCTGTAATCTGGACTGGTTGCTCTATTCTGTTTCTGCTATACAGCAGTTGTTTTGGGATTCTCCTTACAATGATTCTAGGATGTCTTTACCTCATTCTTGGGTTTCCAGCTGTTTTTATTAAGACTGTATTGGATCCTGCTCTTTCGGCCTACCTTTTAGAGAAGTACATCCTATTACTCCCGATAAAGGATGCTTGGAATTAAAAAAAAGTCTGAAACACCCAACTGATGGTATAGTGGGATATGGAATTTCGAGTTGAAGGTAATTTTTTCTTACGGCTTTGAAGGCATTTATTTCTTCATTCTCTTATAACTTCTAGTATTGCTATTGAAAAATGTACCATTCTTCTTCTGGATTCTCTTTATATGACTTGTTTTTCCTCGTGGAAAATGTTCTCCTTACCTTTAATTTAATGTGATTTTATAATGATGTGCTTTGGAATAGACTTTCTAATTCATTGTGCTTATTATTTAGTGGACTTTTTCAATCTTGGATGCTTGCATCCTTCTTTTCTTTGAAATGTTATTGTGTATATTCTTATTTTGATAATTTCCTTCCCTTGGTTTTCTCTGTCGTTTTTATTACCCAAGAATCTTTCTTGTTCTTTGTTCCTTTTTTTATTTCCTCCTATTCTTGTTATATGCTACATATCTTCTGCTGCTCCAGCACGGTTTCTTCTGAAGTTTTTTTATTTACTTGTTTTCATCTCTGACATGTCTGATTTCTGGATTTCTGCTTATGTTAAAGATTAGATATTAATAAACTGAGTGGAAACTCTCTGTGTTTTGTATGGGGGGGAGCATTTTTAGTTGGCCTGGAGGGCTTTACAGTAAAGTGAATAGGCGGCTACTCAGATTTTGTTGGGAACTCTCAATGTTGGTATACTCATATCTTATTCCTATGCTAAGCAGCATCTTCATTAAAGGATCATCTGATCTGCCTGGGGAATGTATACCTAGCTTCTGAAATCCCATAGCTGGGCAGGAAATGAGGATTAAGGTCTCAACCATTCATTAAGCAGACCTTCTTTCAAACACTGTTTTTAGTTTATTACCTTATCATCCTTCCTCTCCCAACTCTCCCATCTTTCTTAGTGTCTGGTGTGTTAATTTCCTGAATCATTTTGGGATTCTGCAGGGGCAATGACATGTATTTTACTCTCTTGAAAACTTCATACACTTACACATGTACACACATACACACATTCTTAATCCTTTATCCATCTTAAACATATTTCCCACAGTTTTAGCCATCTTTTAACTTTGTTTACAGTGTCTTTTTATCATATAGAGGGTTTTTTTCCCCTTAATGTGGTTCAGTATTCAATCTCTTACTGGTTTCTGAGTTTTGTGCCTATCTTGTCAAGAATATATATATCTTGTATTTTCTTCTAATTATTTTAATAGCTTTTCAAAAATTACTCATTCATCTGGTATTTGGTTTGTGTCTTTTGTGAGATAGAGATTAAACTTTCATTTTTTGCATTTATCGAATAGTCCAGCTTTTCTGCATTTATTTAAAATATCTTCTTCAGCATGTACTAAATTCAGACATTCATATGTTTTGTTATCTTGGGAACTGTTTTGTTAATCCATTTTTCTGTTCCCAGGCCAGTGCCATACTTTTAATTACTATAACTTCCTAGTTTCTTTTGATATCTTTCAGGAAAACACTGCTTGCATTGTCTTTATACAAAAAATTTACATTTTTGTATGGTAGGTGAATGTTAGAATTCGTTTTTCCTGTTCCACCCAAAATTTGTTAGAGCTTTGATTGGGATTGTGTTTAAATTGTAGATTAATTTAGATAGTATATTTTTATACTGGTAAAATCCTTCTTAATTCTAAAATATTTATTTTGAAAATATGTATCTAAAAGTTTTATCCCATTAGGACTTCAAATCTAATGGTTAAAATTGCTTACAGAAATCTCTTAAAATGAATTAGGTATTTTAAATTAACATTTTTGTAGTAAACTATAGTCGTGGGATTTTAGAATCTAGAAAGACTTATGAGAGTTTTAAAATATATGTGTACTTCTCATTACTTTATAAGGCAGCTGGATCTCTTATTAGAGAGTTATTTTGCTAGAAAATTTTTACTTAAATTGATATAACATATGTCTCTGTCTTCTGTTCTAAATGAATCCTCAACAAACATTTCAAGTTTAGCAAATATTTAAGTATCTACTGTGTTATTTTTATATGTTTCCAGGGTATAAGTTTTGCATTATAATTTTATGTAAGGTAAAATTACATGAAAGTACATTTATCTATATTCCCTTTATGTTTTCTCACTCTTTGAGCAGCTATTATGCACTTCTTTATTATTCCTTCTACTTTTTAATCTCTACCTGTATAGAAAACAATATAATTTTGAATTTAGCATTATATTCTAAAATGTAAAAATAATTTTATTTTTAATTTTTTTAAAGTTGAGGTTTAGTTGACATACATCACAGTAGTCCTCCCCCCCACAATCTACAGTTTTACTTTTCACGTTTTCAGATACCCTGAATATATTAATTGGAAAGTTTCAGAAATAAACAATTCATAAGTTTTAAATTGAATGTTCTCTTGAATAGTGTGATGAAATCTCTAGCCTACCTGCTATGGGACATAAATCATTTCTTTGTCTAGCATATCCATGCTACCTGCCTATTAGTTCCTTAGTAGCTGTCTAGGTTATTAGATCGATGATCACAGTATCGAAGTGCTTGTTTTTAAGTAACCCTGATTTTACTTAATATTGGCCCCAAAGCGTAAGAGTAGTAACTCTGGCAATTCAGATGTGCCAGAGAGAAGCTGTAAAGTGCTTCCTTTAAGTGAAAAGGTGAAAGTTCTCAACTTAAGAAAAAAGTCCTATGTGAGGTTGCTAAGATCTACGGTAAGAATGAATCTATCCATGAAAATAGAAAGAAGGAAAAGAAATTCATGCTAGTTTGCTGAGACAGACCACATTCACATAACTCTAATTACAGTATATTGTTATAATTGTTCTATTTTACTATTAGTTACTTTTGCCTAATTTATAAATTAAACTTAATCAGAGGTATGGGTAGGAAAAAACAGTATGTACAGAATTTGGTACTATCTGTGGTTTCAGACATCCCAAGACTGGGATTCTTGGAATATATCCCCTGAAGATAAGGGAGAACTACCATATATTAATTTGAAGTGTACAACTTAATGATTTGATATTTGTACACATTGCGAAGTACAGAAATAATATTTTAAAAGTGGTTTTATCTTAGATAACTTAAAGGTAATTTAATTTTTCAGAACTTTTGAGCATGCCGTTCTAGCCGCAGGAACAGATTTCCGATCTGACAGACTGTGGGAAATGTATATAAACTGGGAGAATGAACAGGGAAACCTGAGAGAAGTTACAGCTATATATGATCGTATTCTTGGTATTCCAACACAGCTGTATAGTCATCATTTTCAGAGGTAAGTGGAAAAATCAGGTCATTAAAATATCTTTGATTGTTCAGGTAATTAATTCCTAATATTGAGGATCGTAATTCTCTTGAAATGTCATGTTGAAGTCTATTAGATTCAACGAGGAATATATTTCCTTGCTTGATAATCACAATTTATACACTTATTATTATTATTATTCATTTATTTATTTATTTTAGGCGAGGCAATCCTTGGTTGACCTCACAGGTTGCAAGGACCTTGTCATCTTACAATCTCTTATTTTTAATTTTTTACTCCTACAGCACCTGGTCTTCCTAGGTGGACTCCCATCCAAGTGCTAACCAGGCCCAACCTTGCTTAGCTTCCAAGATTAGACGGGATCGGGCTTGTTCAGGGTGGCATGGCTGTAGACACAATTTATACACTTTTAAATTTAGACATTTTCCCATATGTCTTGTGAAATGTTTAGGAATTTTACTGTTTTACTGTTTTTAGACATAAGATTCTTATCCACTTTATAGATGAGCCTTTTGTCTGAGGTATTTCAGAATAGTGAAGGAATGAGAAAGTAGAATCTTAAGTTTAATTATTCTTTGTGGTACTAAACTAACACTGTACAGGGCATATAATAGATGCTGTTTAAAACTTAATGATTTACTACAGGTACATTCTTGTGTTCATGTAACTCCTTATATCCAAAACAGTGAATGAAGTATGTATTTTGTGTAGTAAGCCCTGTCTGTATTCAACAATAAAAAATTATTCATTTAAAATTTACACTGTGATTTTCCATTATGATTGGTATAATTTCATTTTAATTAGTACTGTTAAAACAACTAAATCTGTGTACTGTGGTTTCCACATTTTGTGTTATGATGTACTCAAAGCCTCCCACTAATACAGACTCAGAGATCTGTCTTTCTGAACAAGAAAGTGTTAAGACTGTGTTGATAAGTATTTACTTTCTTTCAACTGTAATATTTTCTATATTTTTATCATAATTTTTATAAGTAGTATTGTGTTAGAGCCTATAAACTTAGGGACTTTTTAAATAGATGATTTTCTAAATTTTTTTTTACTTAAATGTAGAACGCTTTATGAAGCATCTGAAAAGTTCTATGTATCAGTTTGCTAAGATTAAAGAGGTTATGCAGACTACTCAGGTTAGAAATAGGAAGCATGTAGATCTGAATATACTGTCTCTTTTTTATGGAATAGACATATTCCATATGTCTCTAGGGTCTATTGACCTAGGGAGACACTTGCTGGAAGACATCATTAACACGAAGCTTGGCATTTGGAAATGCTTGATGAGTATTTGTTGAACGAATGAATATAAAAGGTGGGACAATGAAAGTGCCTATTCATAAACCGATTCTTCTGGGATCTAAAGTATATGTAAAATATATGATTATAAGAACTTTACTGTTGGTAAGAAAAAAAATATAATTAGGAAACATACATACAGTATTTGCCATATGCCAGACACTGTTCTCAGTGCCTTATAACTCATTTAATCCTCACAATAAGCTAGTATGGTATAGGTACTAGTAATATCCCATTTTATGGAATTAGAGGAAGATTAAAATATTCCTGTAAGGTCACATAGTTAGTAAGTGTTGAAGCTAGACAGTGTGGCCCTAAAGTTCTTGAACTAGTCCTCTCCAAATCTTTTTTATTTTTATTTTTATTTTAATGAATATCCCACTAGGCTTTTTTAAAGTCATATATACTTATAACAAATTAATTGATTGCATTATGCATACTGCTCATTAATATGCTCTTTTTTATATAATACAATGAGAACCACTTTTCTTATCAGTGTGTAACAAACTCACAAGTAGTATTTATTGTAAGTAAATCTTATAGTTTATATAAATAAATTCACATGACTAGCTGCTTTGAAAACCTCTGAAGTGTTTTCTTTGCATAATATACTCTCCCTACTTAAAAGTCTTAGCACTTGCTATGCAACAGATGATATGCCTTTTAAGTTGTAGGAATAAAGGCCCAATATAACTATGTGTGGATGGTCTTGGCCCTCAAGTTTCTCAAAACTATAGAAAAGGAATGATGTGTTAAAAAAAGGATTCTAAGTGCTATAGTAGAAATAATTTCCATTGGTTATACACCGAACATTATCTCTAAGAAAATATGTAATTTAAAATCTTACTTAGCATGAGCACTTTGTGATGTGACCTAACTTCTCAGACCCAGTGCCTGGTTGTTGCTAAGCTCTAGCCATACCCAAGTACTGATAATTTCCCAAAAGGTGGTGGTGTTTTATACTTTTGTGACTGTATTACCTTTGTCACTTCCAATTTGTTTGGTAAACACGTATTCCTCAAGAACATACAGCTTAATGTTTCTCTGTGAAACTTTCCCAGTTCACCTAAGTAGAAAGTATCCTTTGGTCATTTGTGCTATCACTCTACCTACTTATTTACATTTATCTTAGCATTAATTTTGCTATATCTCTTGTAGCTTTTACATGTCTGTCAGTTTCTGGAGTTTATTCTTTTTATCCTTAATAGCTAGGAATAGGGCTCACTATATATTAGATCCTCAGCCATTCTTCATTGAGTAAATTAGCTTTATAGTTGAAAAAGCTGATGAAAAATTACTGCTTAATATTATGCATGTTGTATCACCATTTGAAAGAATTTTCTACACAGTGTAGCAATTTTAAATTTATGCTCTATAAGTAGTTATTTTTCAATTTTATCTTATTTCAAGTTTCTTATTTGTTTCCTGGTCTCAATTTTGAGTTTTAATATTTATCTGAATATTAAATTGTTCCTTTTCATACTACACATTTGAGAGTTACCTCTTTTTTTTTAAACAAGGCAGTCTGTATTTTTCCCTCCCAGTGATGAAATGGGTCCCAGGTTAATCCTCTGTATCCACTGAGTTTTGCAAAATTGAAATTAGTTTTCAGTGTTATTTACAGACATTAGTGGAAGTCTAAAAATCCAGGTGTAAATAGCCTAAATCAATTTTAAGAAACTTGGGAGGAAATTTTATAATGTTGGAACATGTCTAATAATTAGATTGAAGAGGTAAATTTGGTCAAAAGTTGTGTCAGAATATGAAAAACTTTAAGGAGATTGGATTTTAGCCTGACACGGTAAATGCACTGAAGTGATTTTGGCAGGAGGAATTTATGATCATGTTTATGATTTTGTTTTACCTGATTACTTTTTAATAACATTTTTTATAGTAGTATTGGGTGGGGATGAGAGTTGTGAAACTAGGGGCTGGAATACTATGTCCAGGGGAAAAGTGAGGAGGGCATGAAAATGTTAGAAGGTAGAATCAATACAACCTGGTATCCATTGGAATATAAATAAACTAGATAGAAGAGATTGGAGAACTTAGTGGTTGACACATTAGAAATGTTGAAGGTGTTGATTTGTGGATGAAGATGACACAGTTTAAGACATTTTTTATAAGTTTCCAAATTGAGATAGTATAGATACTGAGCTCCTCAACTTGGTGTTTTTGATTAATATTTGTACATATATATAAATTAGTGTGTGTGGATAAAATGAAACATTTTTTTCAAAACACTCTGCTTAAAATTTCTTTGTGAAGAGTGTTGGACATTGGATATACTAATCTGGAATTTAGGAAGGTTTGAGCTTGAGTTATAGTTTTGAAAGCTGTCATAGTATGTGTGTTATTTCAAGCTATATTAATAAGATTGTCCAGAGAGATATGTAAAAATAGATGAGAACAAAATGCAGAGCAGAATCCTTAGAAATACTTGCATTTAGGGGCAGGTAGGAAGAGGGATCTCTCAAAGGTGATCAAGGAGCAGTCAGACTTGGAGGAAAACCCAGAAAGTGCTAAGTAAGAGCCGAAAGCAAAGAAGATTCTAAAAGAAAGGTGTGGTTAGCCTTAAGTACTGAAGACATCAGGGTAGGCTGTAGTACGTGTCCCTTTAATTTTGCATGTAAGAGGTACTTTGTGACTTTAGGGCAATTTCATTAGAGTTTGATACAGACACATGGATTCAGGAGTAATTGAGAGGTGGGGAAGAAACTGCAAACATTTCTTGATCATTTATAAGTGATCATTTATAATTTAAGTATAGATAACTATATTTAATTTTACAGTAATTTTTCAAGATAGATATTGTGCCTTTTTACAGATGAGAAAACCAAGATTTAAAGAAAGGGAAAACTTCCCTTAAGTCAAATAACTAATAATAGACAGAACTAGAATTTGAATTTATGCCTGTCTATGCCTTTTCCATTTCATTACAAAGGCAGAAAGGAAATGAAGATGTCTGTAGACTGCTTTATCAAGTGGTAGGTTTTTACTACAGAAAGGAGGGAGAAAGGGAATGCTGTTTTGCTTTCTTTAAATCAGTTTCTTTGTAAGAATGTGTTATGGGAATTAACATGGGATCTGAAATTAGGCTTCATATGTAGAGCATGTATTTTTATTGTCTTCCTTTAGATTTAAAGAACATGTACAGAATAACTTGCCTAGAGATCTTCTAACTGGCGAACAGTTTATTCAGCTGCGAAGGGAATTAGCTTCTGTAAATGGACATAGTGGTGATGATGGTCCTCCTGGTGATGATCTACCATCAGGAATTGAAGACATAACTGATCCAGCAAAGGTAACTAGACTTTTAAAAAATCCTTCAATACATGAAAAACTGGACTTTATATACCTTGACTGCATGTGTGGTATGACTTGTAGCTCATATAAAGTATTTCTGATTAAGGCAAGTGAAAATTCTTTAGCTGGTATAATTTAAATACAGATTTAGGTAGAGAATGTATTTTACTATGAGACATCTAGAAATAACCTAGAAAGAATATTTTTGCCTACATTGTGATCTACCAGCCCTATTTAAATAAATAAATAAAAATTTAAAAAAAATTTAAAAACATTTTTATTAAGTAGTCAGGAAATTCTGTTACAAATTTTAGTAGTTAATTTTATTTGCACATAATTTATAACAGTTTAAAACCCTTCACTATTCTAAGACTAAAGTATGTGTGGATGATACTTAAATGTAAGCAGCGATATTTTAAAATTTCAATATATAACTTGTGTGATTTAAATTTTTTTCTTTTTCTTCCCAAGCTAATTACTGAAATAGAAAACATGAGACATAGAATCATTGAAATTCATCAAGAAATGTTTAATTATAATGAGCATGAAGTTAGTAAAAGGTGGACATTTGAAGAAGGTGTAAGTGTTTTTATTTTGTAATAGTCTCAAAAATATAGTGATAGGAATAATGTATTTTTCTTTCATTTTTGAGTATTGCCTCTATTGCTTTTTATTTTTCTTATTTAAGTAATAACTTAAGACATTTGTCCCATTTTTGCTACTAGTATCAAATTTAGAATCTTATTCAATTCAGATTTATTTGAATTGCAAGATATCTCTTTAGTCCAAACCATTTTTTATACTTGTTCAATTCTTAAAATCAACATTGAATTATACTTCACATACAACAAAATGTACCCCTTTTAGGTGTACAGGAAAATGAGGGTTTTTTCCCCCCCACAATTCTAATTTTTTATTTTTTTAACAGCTTTATTGAGATGCAATTCACATACCGCATGGTTCACCTACTTAAAGTATAAAATTTAGTAGTTCATAGCAACTACAACCATTACTATAGTCAATTTTAGAACATTTTCATCACCTCAAAAAGAAACCCCTTACCCTTTACCTCTCATCCCTCTATTCCCTTACCTACTCAATCCATCCCTTCCGCCCAGCTCTATGGTACTACTAATCTACTTTCTTTTTCTGTAGATTTCTCTGTTTTGGCCTTTTGTGTGAATGGAACTATATAGCATAATATTGGTATCATCCAGGGATTGGTTCCAGGACCCCCATGGATACCAGTATCTGTGGATGCTCAAGTTTCTTATATTAAAAAAAGGCATAGTATTCTCATGTAATCTGTATTTTCATGTAAACATGGTTTGCCTACACATCACTTCATTCATGTGGATTCAGCATAGTACCAGGAGTGTGGCAAAGTCAAGTTTTGTATTTTGGGACTTTCTGGGATTTTTTTCCCCCCCAGATATTTTTGATCCATGGTCGGTTAAATCTGTAGATGCAAACCCTCCGATATGGAAGGCCAACTAACTGTATGTGGGGTTTTCGTGACTGGTCAGAAAATGAGTTTTGACAAATGTGTATGTGCTGCAGTCACCACAGAAGTCAGGAGATAGAATTATTCTGTCATTCCAAAAAGTCCCCTTGTCCCCTTTTCAGTCAGTAACCCCCACCTCACTCCTAGCCCCAGGCAACCACTGATCTGCTTTCTGTTATTATGGTATAATTGTTCACTTTAAAAGTAACAGTAAGATTTCTAAAATATTAAAAAATTGTGTTAAAATAACTGAATAAATGGAAAATACCTTGTTTCCTCATTATGTAAAGCCTAAGGCGTTTAAAGGATTATAATTTACAAAGTTTTTTTTCAACGTGAAATATGGTGATTGAAATTTTTGGTTCATTAGCAATTATATTTATAATTTAAATAATTTATATTGTTACTGTACACATGCATATTTTGTTGATATTGGTTTATTTTTATTGTCATGTCATACTTTTATTACAGATTAAAAGACCTTATTTTCATGTGAAACCATTGGAAAAGGCACAACTAAAAAACTGGAAAGAATACTTAGAATTTGAAATTGAAAATGGGACTCATGAACGAGTTGTGGTTCTCTTTGAAAGATGTGTCATATCATGTGCCCTCTATGAGGAGTTTTGGATTAAGGTAAGAAAATTATATGCTCTGAAACTTGAATATTATAAACATTGATCTAGTGACTAACCTTTTTTGTACTTCTGTTGAATGTTGTTCATATAACTATATCTGTTGCATTAGGAGATGGTCTGCTTGCAACCAGATTTGACTGCTGCATATGCCAACCTCGTTGCCTCTCTTCGTCCTTCCTTACAGAAACTAGTCTAGTGGTTCAATAAAGGTGCTGAATGGGTTTACAAATAGAATTTTATCGTTCTGTCACATATTTAATGGCTTGTTCAACTGTAAATTATTCAGTATTTCCTCTGTTTCTGTGTGTAGTATGCCAAGTACATGGAAAACCATAGCATTGAAGGAGTGAGGCATGTCTTCAGCAGAGCTTGCACTATTCATCTCCCAAAGAAACCCATGGTGCATATGCTTTGGGCAGCTTTTGAGGAACAGCAGGGTAAGATTGAGGAAATTCAGTTGATTTTTTGGGATTTTAAGTTACTTCAGGATAAAGATACAGAAATCGAGTCTTTAAGGGATGGTGTAAAGCAGAGACTGGTAAACTTTTTCTATAAAGGGCCAGATAGTAAATATTTTAGGCTCTACAGGCTAGATGGTCTCTTTCCTAACAATGCTGCCATTATAGCCTAGTAGTAGCTCTAGATAATACATAAACAAATGAGCATGTTCCATTTTTTAAAAATAAAACAGGGCTGAATTTAGCCTCTGAGCTGTTTCTCAGCAATACCTGACGTGAGGATATTTCAGAAGATTAAACAAAAGCGTAAACAATGAATTACTATTTCTAGGTAATATTAACGAAGCCAGGAATATCTTGAGAACATTTGAAGAATGTGTTCTAGGATTGGCAATGGTTCGTTTGAGAAGAGTAAGTTTAGAACGACGACATGGAAATATGGAAGAAGCTGAATATTTGCTTCAGGATGCCATTAAGAATGCCAAATCAAATAATGAATCATCGTTTTATGCTATCAAACTAGCCCGCCATCTTTTCAAAATACAAAAAAACTTTGTAAAATCAAGAAAGGTGCTTTTGGAAGCCATTGAAAGAGACAGAGTATGTATTTGTATATTTTGGAATGTCTTCCATAAAAAAACATGTTTTTTGGGGTTTTTTTTGGCAACTATGATGAAAGATTTGTCTGTATGTAATATATTACTAAATGAAGACAACAGTCCCTCTAAACTGATGTTGCCACTTTTTAAAGAAAAATTTTAAATTATTATGAATTAAAAGGTTGAAAAATTAAGATTATTGGATTAAAAAGTGTTGCAGACATTGTGATACTATTTTCCCCACATTTAGAAAATTTATGGTAAATTTACTGATGATTAAGTAGACGGCTTGGGAGAACACCTTATAAACCAAAGCATGGCAGTTATTTACAGTGCAGCAAATGTAGCAGTGAGATTCTCCTTTTTCCAAAGTATTTCCTTTTATATATCAATTGATAAGAGTCAGTAGATAGGTAGGTTCTCATTTTTTCAATTTTCAGCTAATGCCGGGTCTGTTTAAGATACAGGTTTATAACAGTTTGCTTCCCGCTGCAGTTTAAGATGATTATCTACAGTTGTCAAGATTTAAGTTATTGGAACCATATAGTTCATTTTTTAATATTTTATATTTGTCATGGTAGGTCAAGCCACTTGAATCTCAAGACAGGATATAGGGTTTTAAATTATTGACATTCAACAATTTTCATGTTGTTTGGGAAATACCAGGATAATGTCACTACTTGTAAATGTGCTAATCAGTTTGTACCTGTTTTGATATATGCTGAAAACATTTAACATGAGTTACATTTTAATACAATTTTTAATATTGAATTTTTCAAATTGAGACATAAAAGGGCATTTTAAATATAAATATCTGTGGTCTAAAACTTGGAAATATTATTAATTGATGCTACTTTTTTACACAGGAGAACACAAAGTTATACCTTAATTTACTTGAAATGGAATATAGTGGTGACCTCAAACAAAATGAAGAAAATATCCTAAATTGTTTTGACAAAGCTATACATGGTTCATTACCTATTAAAATGAAAATTACATTTTCTCAGAGAAAAGTGGAATTTCTTGAAGATTTTGGTTCGGATGTTAATAAGTAAGATATTAATTATATATTTATATTTGAATAGTAAATGAGCATTGATAATTCTTGATGGGAATTTGATGATTAATACAACTTAATATATTGTTGAATTTAAAATGTTTGCCTAGTTTATTTTTCCCTTAGGTAGATGTGGGGTAAATTCAGTTTCGTAAATGTATATGTGTTTAAGAGGAGGACATATGGTTTGTTTTTCCTTCAAAACTTTTCAAAATTTTGGTATGGTAATTTGAACAGTGAGTTGATGAGAGAAGGCAGGTAGGAAGCAGCAATCCCTTGAGAAAGGGAATAGATCAAGGATTGAACCCTGAAACACAGATACATATAGGCCACAGAAGGTGGATGGGATTCATCTGGGGGGGTGGGGTAGGAATGCCATTTTATCTCAGATTGGAAAAGAGGATGGATATGGTTCTACAGATAATGCCTAATGGCCTTATCTTTGTGCATTGTAAAAAGCTGAAAGTTAAGGGTGGTAGAAATCTAGATTTGAGTAAAGGACAAATTTAAGATTTAAATTTGTAAGACAGAAGAGTAGAAATTGATTAGAGCTGCAATTCCATTTCTAGTAAGGAAATATCCCAGTTCTTGTTAGGCATGTGCCTTCTCTAATTCTAATTTAGAGTGAATTCCATTGAAATAGCTGTTCATAAAATAAGACTTACTCGTGTGTCTGTGTGTATTTATATGTGTATGTGTACATTTTTGATGGTTGAGTAAAATTTCAAACTAAAAATCATTTAACATGAGTTACATCTTAATACAGCTGTATGTATGTGTTTGGTTTACATTAAATGTTTTATATGAATTATCTAATGTAAAATATGTTAATAGTCTAATGAGGAGTATAGGCATTTCAATAGGTGGAGAGGTTTAAAGAGAGATTAGGCATTTTTTCCAAAGTCACTTAGCTATTACCTTGTACAGCTGGGATTAGAACCTACTTCAGAGTCTGCTCTTAACCACCTCATGTCCTCTATAGCTAGTGTCTTCTGTTTGTTTTGCAATGAAGAAAATATACGAAAGAAATGGTATATGTAATTCTAGTTTTTAGTCTATTTGGATGATATGGTAATTGAGGAAATACATAAGTATATGAAGTAGCATATAACTTAAGACTGTGGGTCAGAATGGATTTGTCATCCTTCATAGAGAAAGTGGGGCTTCATTTAAATACAAGATTCTGATAAGGAGGATAAAATGTGGAAGTTAAAAGTTCATATAAAAGTGACATCTGCTTAATGGAGAGTTTTGTGAAGTAGTGGAAATTATATAGATTGTGCTGGGTCTTGAGAGCTAGACTGAGTTCAGAGAACATGTAGTACATAGTTGACAGTAGGAAGCTATTAGAGTTTTGGTTGAGATTAAATGACATATTTTAATTAGGCAGTAATATGCCTGCAAAGAGGCTCAATGCAAAGATGCCAGTTGGGCCTTTGCAAATACTATTAAGGAGGGTCTAAGTATCAGGTAGTATGTTGTAGTAGAAATTAAAAAGAAAAAAAGAATGATTGAAAAATAAATGAGCCATTTAGACATTTAGATAGCAGTATAATGAATTAATAAGAATTAATGCTTTGGTCAGACAAATACAGGCTTAAATGTTAAGTCACTTGCTGATTTGTATGTTCTTCATTTTTCAAAATTTCTCACATGAAGATTGAGTCTCATCACTCAATCTACGGGTTGTTAAAGGCTTTAAGGTAATTAGTCCATTTAAAGTTTGATATTGAGTAAACACTCAACCTGAGATGACTGGTATTAACAATTTTATAGCCCTTGAACATGTTGGGACCAGTGTAATTATAAATATTATTAAATGTGTGTGTGTGTGTGTATATATATATATATATATATATATATATATATATATATATATATGCAAGATGCCCAGGGAAGTTGTGCATGTTATGTAAAATTTCAAGGTTATTTCTAATGTTGTATTCAGGTTTATGATTACTTTTAAAAATAAAGCCAATATTTCAGAAAATGGTAAAAGGAAAACAAAATCATGATTTTACAGTCAGTTTGGCTTCAAGTGACATATGGCACTTAGAACTTCATAAACAATAAGTTCCATATATTACATCAGAATTTTATTAAAACTTACCTTTTAATTAATGATAACCAACTATACTATAGTTTTATATGGTTTTTAGTTTCATTTTAAATACACTTTATCCTAACTGATGTCAGGTGTCTTCAGTAGCATTGTTAAGTTAGATTTTAAAGTATACAGATTGTACAGTTGTCAGGACTACATGATGGCATTGGATAAAAACATCAAGGTCATTGTCTTAGTTGTGTCACAGCTTCTCAGGCAGGCTTTCCTCATGTATTAGAAATGATAAGCACAGGTAGCTCTTGGCCATCAGCTTTTAGCCAACTAGTAGAACAGGCACCTTTTCAGTAGCTCAGTCAAAAACCCTGGGACTACTAAACGTCCTGGTTTGGGTCATATCCTCACCTCTAAATCAGTTATTGGTCAAGGATATAATGTAATTAGCCAGGCCTGTAAGAAGCCCCATTTGAATGCATGGACTGAAAAGGAAAGTGCAGGGCAGTGGTTCCTCAGAAAAGGTAGCTGGGAACAGATTTGCCTGCTGGCTCATTAAAAAAGAAAGTCAAAAGATGTTCATTTCAATTTACTTTTGTTTTCCTAAGTAGAAATAAGTTAAAACACTTTAAAAATTTAAGTTTGGATTTTGTATATTCCAGTGGATTTTTTTTCTTTTCTCTCAGGCTGTTGAATGCTTATGACGAACATCAAACACTCCTAAAAGAGCAGGATTCTTTAAAAAGAAAAGCAGAAAATGGGTAAGTAACTTTGTTGAATCAGAAAGGGATGCTTAAAAGACATTTCATTGTGGTAATTCCTGTAAAAGACAAATATTTTTAAATGTTACCTTTATGTTGTGGTAATTTAGACAATTTTTTAAAAAAATATGCAGATGTACACTGGTGGCATGCATCTGTTTGTTAAAGGACCTATCTGTAGTTTTGAAGGTTTCCATTTGTCCTTTTATTTAGATCAGAAGAACCAGAGGAAAAGAAAGCACACACAGAAGATACAACTTCATCATCTACACAGATGATTGATGGTGATTTACAGGCAAATCAAGCTGCATATAACTATAGTGCCTGGTATCAAGTGAGTTCACACAATTATAATTGAATTTTTGGTTCATAGATGTTGTTAAAAAGGCTTTTTTTTTTAAAGATAAAGCAATTCTGCTTCTGTTCCAGATTGTACAGTATGTTATTTTGTGGTCAAATCTTAGAATTTCAACAGTGAACACATGCCTATTTTCTTACACATATTTGCTTTATATATATATTTTTTTATATGAAATTCAGCCATAGTGCTAGCATGCCAACATGTTTGCTTTTTCCTTTCAGTATAATTACCAGAATCCTTGGAATTATGGACAATATTATCCTCCTCCTCCAACTTGATGGAAAAATGTAAATATCAGATGGAGTGTGTGACAGTATGAAATTTTTTTTTTTTTTAAATGAGGGATGTAAACATAGCATAAGCTTGTTGTATTTGATAACTTGTCTTCCCTGGTTCTGTGTAACATTTGTTTAGTAATAGGGGAAAATGTCACTAAGTAGCTTACAGATACTATTTCCTACCATTTATAAAATTTACTTTTTATTGGAGAACTATTTTTTTTATTTTTGCATTAAGTGGTCTAGAATTCTTTTGCAATGCATTTGCAAGAGTTTTTGTAGCCTTAAAGGTAGGAAAAAAAACCTGACTGCAAATCATGTCAGTGTAGTACAAGATTCTGAAAATACATTAAGGGCTGGTTTAAGGATTTACCTCCAGTTAAAAAAAAAAAAAAAAGGATTTTAACCTTTGCTGACTAGGTTTTGTCTGCGTGTTTCAATTATCCTTGTGAATTTCGATCTAACTGCAGAAAATATACATAATTGAAATACTGTATCTTGAAATAGATTATAAATAAAATGTAATGTTTGCATCCCTTTAAAAAATGAAAATCATATCAAAAGTATGTTGTTTCAGGAGACTTTGTATTTAGAATATTCATGTAAACTTGTGAGCAAGCCTTCATTTTTGATCAAACTGATCATCTTCATTTTTGTAATAAAATTGAAGACTCATCCTCTAATTGTTATGAATTTATTTGGGAGATCACTTAATATTAACTTTATTATTAGTGGGTCATTGATTTTGAAGTATCCTTTTCTTGAATTCAGCTATTATCTTCTAACATTTCTTAAACCTTTTAGCTTTTGAATTCCTCTCAATCTCTGCTTTTGCCTTCTCACTATATAGGAATATTTATTTTAAAGATTTTAATATGAGTGTCCCTGGCAAAGCTGTCTAGATAATTTTACTGTTACTCCCTGGTTTGGTGAAGTCTTAGTCCTGGTTAACCTAATCAGAATATTAATATATTAACACCAAACAAATCAAGACACTGGATAAATTTTTATTGAGCCTTTTAGTTTACAACATGAGGTAAAAGAAAAATGAGTTCTCCTTAACCAGTATTTTACACACCAGTAGTAAAATATTTTAAACTTCAGGGATTTATAACAGATTACATTTTTTAAAAGTTTGGGGATCAAGTAAACAAGTTCTAACTTAACTCCTGGAATTTTGCAGTTGACTCTTCCCTTAACAATAGCAACCAGATGTAATTAGTTACATAAGTTTCTTCAAGGCCATTGCTGATGTCTTTAGATCTCAAGCATTGCTATTTCAATCAATATCCACTAATTCCACTTCAAATATGAGTTTTGCATTTGGTGGGATTCTGTTGAAGAAGTCAAGGTAAATATGATAAAAGTTGCTTCTCCCCTCACTCCCAATAACGTTAATCTAAAATCAGAGTTATGTGTACTGGATGTTGGTAAATAACTCCAAATAGGAGGACTTTACAGTTGCTTCAGAAGTGAATAATAAGTGTAGTGGTTCCTAATAAAGGTATCTTTGTGAATGGAAATCGTAGACTGACTAGAGAAGTTTAGCATGGACTAAGATCTTCCTTCCTGGGATGCCTCACCATTAGCAACCATTTAATGAAGACTGCTACTCAGTACTGAAAAAAAAAAGTGATTTCAGTCTAGCTGGGTAGATATTAAATCAAAGTTTATATAAGGTAGTTCCTAATATTTGTTGTGAATTTAAAAATGCTCAGTTTAGAGAAGAGTTCGATTTTTATCTGAGATTGGTCTTGAAATGCTTCACATGAGGGAGCTACAGCTGGCCATCAGATTTTGATAGGTTTAGAAGAGACTTATATCCTCAAATAATGTTAACTGATAAGACTAGAAAGGAGTTCCAAAAAAACTTTTTTTTCAAACTTTAATTGGTCCAACTAGTCCAATGGGAATGGAACCAACAACAGAAAACTAACTTCTCACCACTTATCTACTGGATTGTTCTGGAGTCATGACTTTTTTTTTAATGTTCACAAACTAGACCTATCAGAAAAATATTGTCATTAGTAGTAATCACAGATGCTTACAGTATGATGGATCCATGGTCTCCTTCATTTCATAACTGGTAATCCCTAACATGTTTTCTATTTCTGTGCTTTGTATACTTACTTATAATCACCTAAAATTATACTGTAGCATAAATTACCATGAACCATTATCTGCATCCTGCAGTTTGTTACGATTGTTTGTATTGAGCAGCTTAACTCCTTGAAGTAAACCTTTCAACCATTAACAATTGCCTTTCAAAGTGGAAAACTTAAACCTCACAGTTTAGGTTTGAAAAGTAAGAGCTTGAAGAAGAGGGAAAAAAGGTAGATTCTACCTCAAGTTTGAATACTTTGTACCAACAGAAAATATTAACTATTGTCTGTATTGCAGATGTTGATACAAAAGCCTCTAAATATCAGGAAGACTGGTCTGGACAGGATTCCTGACCCTGGAGATTAACCTAGACAGCATCTTTCATACCGTTAGGTGATCTTTTAGTGATTTTTCTTTAATTACAAGGGAAAAAAGGATACTTGGCGTCAGGCTGTCCTTTCTTTCCATAAGCCCATTCTGGTTCAATCTCCAGTCGAGCCTTTTCTCCTTTACTCATAGTCAAGAGTGCTTCATCCCACTAAAGGCAAGAACATAAAATCAAAACTAATGATAGACTGCAAAAAATACATGCAAAACCAGAAGAGAGGCAAAGTTATATACAAAAAGAACATTACTGGATTTCATTATGTCCTAAGGTAATGTCCTTAGGTGAGTCCCCAAATCACTGTCCTTTATTTCCTCGGGGCGGCGGGGGGGACGACACTATTTTTTTAGTGTAATACTCAAATGCCTCAAATGATAAAATGTGCAAACATTTTACTTTTGTAAACTGTAACATGTTATAAAGTATGGAAACCAGTTTATTAGCAGTATCATAAAAGTTTTGCTATACTTTTCTATCAGGACAAACTTCGGAATTTATTTTTATAGAGATAAACTAATAAGTACTCACTCTAATGATAGAGGTTTCTGGGCTGCCACTCCATTTTGTCAAAATTTGGATTTTAAAGTCAGTTACCAAAAACAGCTTAATCAACATGATGCAAGAATATAGACTATATTACTAATATATATTCTATTGAAATTTAACAGTCACATAGAGTTCAAGGGATAGAGACAGATCTGTCACATACTGGAAATTAAAAATATTGTTAACTAGAAGGAATTTACCAGTAAGCAAATTATAGAGATAGAAAAATAGCTCAACTTGATATATAGTTGCTATCAACTTGGTATAATCAGGTAGCAGTTAAGGTTACTTTAAATTTTTAGTTTCGAGATATATTTTCTATTCTAGGTTCTGGATATGATTGAACTATATTTTAGGACTTACCCATAGTACAAGGGGTAACATTGAGGGTTCTCATAAGTGCATTTAAATAGGTATTTCAGTTATTGTTTGATGTCCTGAGTAAAGACAATTTAAAACAATAAGTGGGCCCTAGCATGACAACCTGATTCAGTGAAGCTGATAATCAGCCTTGGCTTTTTATCTCCTTTTGTACACTGGAATGGTAAAGTACAGCTGAAGCCTAACTTCCCCTTTTCTCAGAGTTTCCTTCCATTATCTCTCTTAGATAAAGGTGTATAAAGGCATGCCTATGTCTGAAAGATTTCTGGTGTTTGAGCTTAGGTTTTGAGAGGTGAGTAGGCTAGAGAACAAATTTGTTTTTATCAGTATTTTAGTGGAAGATATTTTACTTTTCTTGATCAACAGTTATGTAACATCTTACAAGAATCTTAAAGACAAACTTAAAAAGCAAAACATCCTAAGAAATATAATAAAAAGAGGTATGTTGGAAAGAAATATCTGAGTCTGATATATTACATGCTTTAAGTTATATTCATTTAATCTTTTAACAAACTTGAGGTAGGCTGTACTGTCCTTATTTTATAGATGGGGAAACCAAGACCCAGAGAACTTGTGCCATATCAGTTAGTGACCATAGCACCAATTTGTCAGACTCCAAAGATTGTTTTCATCACATCCCCAATCTTAATTCTTTATGGCACCAAGCCACAAGTAGCATGTAACAGAATCTCTTGATTCACTGCCATTTTTTACTTACTCCTCTGATAACTTTGCCTATTCCAACCTTAAAACTCAAAGGCTTGGCATTTTTCTTCTTCTTTGAGCCTGTAAAACAGATTTTCCTTATAATTAATGATGAAATTAAGTTCCAATGGAAAACACAGGGAATTAAATGTTGACATTGATTTTTAGAACTTACCATACTATACATTTGGAAAGAAATAAAAATTCAAAAAGCCAGGTAATTTATCAAGAGTGGTCTAAATGGGGGAAGAGGGGGAGGACCTATATTTACACCACTAAAATAACACACGATCCTGCCTTTTGTATTAACTTACTAAAGCTTCATTTTGGGACATTAACCACGTTTAGACTAAGCTTCTTTGTTTTTTGGCGTTCCAATGACCAAGAGGTCTTTATTCACCAAGTCAATAAGTAGTAAGTAAACTGAAGACCTCTTCCAAGTAAATCACAGGTGCAAATGACCTCTAGAAAAAAGGGACAGCCAAGAAAAAGGTACTGCCAAATGTTCACCTACAGACTTTGTAATGCCTTAAAGTCAAAAAGGTAAGATTACATTTAGACTTACTCGTTTGAATATTGGTATCAAAAACAGTTCCATCCTGTAGTGTTCCTGTATACCAGCAATGAACAACATCTCCCTTTTTGGGGAAGTTGGTCTTATCCCCCTTTTTAAGAACAGATTTTGTGTATTTTGGTGGACCCTACAAACGACAACACACACAGAATTATTATTAACTCATGTCCTTTTAGAAGGATAAAGGATGACAGAATATGTATACAGCCAACTGTGACCTAAGGCTGGTCACAGTGGTTCACCTCTGAGTTAATAAAGTCACTATCTCTCATTTCAAGTCTGTAATAAGAATATTAGTAACTAGGATATCTATAATTTAATTTCAGATTAACTTCCAGCTTCTGTGGAAACCAATGTTCTTTGGCAAGATTCTGTTATTCACCAAACTATAAAATGAATCCAGTTATTTCCCAATGTTAGAAATATCATTACTATTCAATTCCTACAAGATCATTAGGCATTAAATAAAGCATTGTGACACTTTTTCAAACATTTTGAAAACATTTTGAGTGGTTTTAGCACCAGTAATTGACATTACTAAATATTTTTATTATATCCAATTAGAATGAATACAGGCATGATGTACCTGTTTCTGAACTTGAAGTTCACACAATGAATGGAATTATCTATAGAAGTTATAACAGGCATATTTCCTAAAACAAAGGATTATTGGTCTTCAAAAAAAAAAGGCTAATCTAATCAAGTATGATTCATATATTGTGAGAAAAGCAGTTTCTTAGTCAAATTTAATAACCAGAATCTTAGAGTATAGAACATCTAATGGTAAAGGAAAAAAGAGATACTAAACACCTATTGTTTGAGTTACTTAACACATACCACCCACTTAATCCTAACAATCCTCTGAAGAAGGTATATCACCAACTTGAGTTTTTGCAGATGAGGAAACTGAGGTTCAGGGTATTTATGCAACAGAGCAAATTAGTAGACTTGGGACTTGGGTTTGTCTGAATCCAAACTCCCTGTTCTTTCCACTATACCAAAATACCTCAAATGATAGTGATCATGATAGTTAACCTCTACTGATGTTAATAGTTAAATTGTTAATTTGCCAGCCACTATTCCAAATTCTTTACATAAATTAACTTTTAATAGTCACTACTTTATGAGGTAGGTACTGTTATCCCTATGTTATAGATAAGGAAACCTAAGGATAGAGCAGTTAAGTAACTTTCTTAAGGTCTTATAGCTCCTAAGTGGCTGAGTAGGATTGGAAACCAGGCAGGTTGGATACAAATGCATGCTCTTAACCATGTTACTACCCCTCAAACACATATGGAACATCAGGTACTATACACGTCATTTTCTTACATCAATTCATTTAACCTCACAGCAACCTAGCAGGCTTCTCCCCATCTTTTATAAAGTGAGGCCTGGATAGGGTAAAAAGCCCTATGTAATTCAGAGTAAGGATTAGCACTTTGAACTAAAGCTAGGCTGCCTCCCTAAATCAAAAGAAAGTCACATCTATAGCTTGAGTACAATTTGCATTATTAAACTAAACATTAACTTCCTCCCTGACATTCCCATTCTAAGCTTGTTTTATTGAGATGCTACTATAAATGGTCAGGTGTCTACTAGTGGTAGTGTAAACTGGCCCCATCTCTTTGAAATGCAATTTAAAGATGTTAAAAGTGTGATAAATAATAATTCTATTTATACAACTTAGGAAAAAATCTTTATGCAGTTATCCAATACACTATTATCCATACTGGCAAAATAACCACACATTTTATGGTAATATAAGACAATAACATAGAAAAATTCTTTTAAAATTAAGTGAAAAATCAATAGAAAGTTCTAACTACAGTAAAATCTCAACTATTATGCACAGAAAATAAAACATTCTAGAATGTTAAACGTGTTCATTTTTAGGTGTTAGAATTACTGTTACCTATCCTTTTCTGTTATTTTCTGTTTTAAAAATAACGTATTTTTATATCAGAAAAGTAAATGGTTTTAAAATGTTGACAAAAAATCTAGTAACATATTCCACATTTGAAAATAATTTTAATTAAAAAATCTTAAAAGCCAGAAAATGAGAATGACTACATATATTTATTATGAGAATATCAGACTATTTTAAGGAAATTACATATAATTATTTAAATGGATAAGGTATGATTAGTGAACAATAACCATATTTTAAATCTTAATGTAATGCCATCATTTTCCCATTTGTTGTCTCAAGTTAATTGGGCATGTTGTGTTATCTAAACTAGAGGTCCTAGAATAATGCAAACATACATTAAATTGGTGGTTATGGTTCAGTCTTAATGGTGAAGGTGCCAAACTGCCCAGTGATAGCCTCCATCAGTGGAGGCTTATTTAGTGTCTTTAATGGATCACTCATTCCTTGGCACTGTTAACACTGTTAGAAGGGTCTAATGTAATTAAGTTTGGGAAATACTACTTTAAAGTTATATATGACTCTATTCCACATGACTTCTTGGAGCTGTCATTAGCTAAAATGCACTGTGAATCTTCAAGTAGGAGACACAACGTAGTTTTTAATGACACCGCAAAACAACCTGGAACTTCTATAATCTATATAACCAGAAATTCTACTCTGGTTATTTGAACTGATGCTGGTTTTCACTGCAAGAATCTGTTTGGTTCATGGTGAGGTCACATCAGTTTCAAGGCTATCCTGGAGTTATGTGCTTGAATGAACCTTGCTTTTAGGTAATTTGGCTTTACAGCAATTTCTTAGTCCGAAGTGATAAAAACAACAACATTTCCAAAATTGGATCTAACTTAGGTACTTCTAGACCCAGAGATAAAAGGACTTAGAGAGTAATCAGCCAATTACAATTAACTGAATCACATCATAGCCTCTAAAAATAAGAATATATTACATAATAGTTCCTGTTACTAATCTAAGAAATATTTGAGTATGTTCTATGTGATAGAAACAATATACATAGGTGAACTGGCAGACATGGTCCTAGTCCTCCCTCCTGCAGAGAATATAGGCATGTGTATAATTACATATGTTTTGAGACCTGTAGAAAAGCACAAGATACTAAGATGGGAATGACACAGTGACCTAACCCATAGGGTGGGAGAGGTTTCTCTGAAGAAATGTTTAAACTGTATCCTGAAGGATATAGGGTGGGAGAGGTTTCTCTGAAGAAATGTTTAAACTGTATCCTGAAGGATAAGCAAAGGCTACTCAGGTGTTGGGGGAAGGTTTACAACAAAGAATAGCATTTTCACATAGCAGAGAAGAGCATGAAAATTGTATAATCTGCAAGGGAGGAAAGGAGAAAATGGTACGAGATAAAGGATGGAAAGACATGTAGCACATGTGAAGAATCTGGGTTTTTATCTTCAGATCATTAACCAGCCAACGAAAGAGTTTTAAACAGAAGTTACAAAATCAGAGTTGTGTTTAAACAGATCATTGTCACACAGTGTGAGGAATGGTCAGAGAATGAAAAGTAGAAGTGAGGAGACTTGTAAGGAGAGTTTAAGATAGCAGTCTAGGTCTACATTAGAATGCTAACACTGGGGATAACAAAAGATGAATGGTTTTGAGATATATGTATGAAGAATCAACAGAATTTAGTGATGGTTAAATGTGAAGGAGTTCTAAAGGATGAATCTCAAGTGTTTTGCCTGAGTACTTTTCAGAGTGATTCCTGACTGCTGAGTGAATTCCTGTCCCAATGTGTACTTACTTTCTTGTCCAATATTCATTCATACTTGAAAACTTTCTTCATCACTATTAAATACATAATAGACAATAAATATCTTGACTATGACCCATTTATTTAAAATCCACTAAGAGCAATTAGACAAGGTTCTTTACATTAAAATCAGTAAGGAAGAGAAATAATACAGGTACCATGTGCTACAGGAACTTATGCAGTTAAGTATACAGTGAAGTCTGGGATGGTGAAAACTTCAGAGGAAGCAATGAGCCCAAGACCTGTGTCTTAAAGCAGACAGAGAACAAACAGGGAAGCAAAGAGGAAAGATACACTAAGCAAGTAATGAAAGTAGGAAAGGGCAGTTTTGTAGACTATGAGCAGACGTTTGTGGTTGAAGAATATTTCTATAGAAGCAAATCTGGAGCTGAGCAGAGGCCAGATATTGAGACTTTATATGTCAAAAATGCTGTCCAGTAGAAATAAAATGAGTTACAAATGTGATTTTAAGTTGTCAAGTTGCCACATTAAAGCAACACATTCAAAATAATATTTCAACATGTAATCAATATAAAAAAAATTGAGATATTTTATATTCTTTTAAAAAACTTATACTAAGCCTTTGAAATTGAGGGCATGTTTTACACTGAAAACACATTTCAATTCAGAGTAGCCATAAAGTGCTCAGTAGCCACATATGGCTAGTGACCACTGTATTGGACACAGCAGTTCTATATAGTACAGAATTACTGAAGATTTTGAGCAGGATGTAGTTTGCAAAATATTGTAGAAAGCTTACTAAAATAGCCATTTTGGGGCTGAATGGATGAAGGAATGAAGACAGGAGATTAATGACTTTTCCAACACTCAGTTCTGAGGCTTTGAAATGCTGAGAATCAAAAAGGAATAAAGATTTGAAAAAGAAAGGAGATGTTTGAGAGCACGAGTCCCAAGGGAGACATGAGAATGAAAAAGCCAAAGATTCAGAGAACTTTTAAGCTGGGAAGAAGAAAATGGTTATAATTATGTATGCTAACAATCTTGGTAAAATAGAACAAAGAAGTATATAATGAGAAAGGAGTAAGAGAGGATTGAGAATTTATGAGAAAGCAGCAAGTAGTTTATATGAGCAGTGTGATGAATTGAGTGAGGGAGAGTATAAAAGTTTGAGTAGCAGTGAAACTAGAAAACATGCATGGCTGGTATTAAGCATGAATTTATACCAAGCCCAATAAACAAGTTTTCTGATTATTTTTCGTCGCAGTACTTGCTCTGCAGTACCAAAGCATTAACAGAGAAAGCAGACAGGAATCAACAAAGTATTGGTCAAGAGGCTATGGACTCCAGGTGCTTGGAAGACAATGAAAGCACATAACAGGGCTCAGCCTGGCCAGTTAAATGAAATGAAATGAAAAGGCTCTAAATAAAAGAATATAGTTTAGAACCATCACAGTATCTCTCCAGTCTCCAGCCTTTACAGTCTTTTATTTTTAACTCTCTTTTTCTTACCTTCTTAATGATATACTATCTGTTGCCTCATATCTCCCCTAATATAATTTTCTGGAAGGTAAACTATGTTGCCAATTGCTTCTGCAACCCTTTTATTAATTAGTATGTCTCTATCTGCCTTATTAGTTGCTCAATATTTGCACGGTATAACATCAGATAATAGTTACGATAAATCTCAAAATAGCTTTATATTGTGTACATACCCACAAACATTAATATGTGCTTTTCAACCAACATAGCTTTAGTCATATAAACATTTATATTTCTATACTTGACTTAGACTTTTTCCACAAATGCCCAAATGCTATACCTTATCAACAGGCTACACCTCTTCATAAGGAATAAAGAACTAGTATTATTATATTATTATCACTAATACTAAGACAGCTAGGAATGAGTGAGCTTAGTTATTAGCAAGCTATTATCAGAAGTGGCAAGGTTATAATCAATTCAACTCTAGGCTGTTCTAAGAGCTGTCTTTAGCTTACAAAGGCTGTCCATTTGCAGAAATGGTTTTACCTGGGTTGAGAAAGATAAGACAAATGAACCCACACCCTGCAGCTAGGCCTGGACTAACTACTTCTATTGCCAAGGACACCATGTACATTGGAAAAAACTAAAAATAATCAAAATGAAGTTTCTTTCACTCAGTCCAACTTGGCTATAGAGTCAGGACCTTAAAATAGCTTTGAAAGCTCAGAAGTTTTGGCCAGACATAGCTAGAGATGTCTCAGAGGAAAGGCTTCCCAACTCTAAAGCACTGGTTTTAGGCTCTCCGACTCTGCCCCATTGGCTTTTTTTTTTTCCCCGATTCAGTACACCCTAGGGAGATACACTCCAAATTGGTGTTTGGCACATGTAGGTGGCTACACTCACCTACCCCTTAATGTGAGAAATCAATGATGTAAAACAAATACTATTCTCAAATTCACCTAACAATTAAATAGGGAACTATTATACATACAAACCTCATCCAGAGTCTCTTCAGACTTGGTTTCTTTGGGTTTATCTTCATTAAGCTTCACATTTTTCACCTGCTCAGACACTTTACTTATACTTTCAGTACCCTTGAAACGCTGTAAGGAAAATATTCTAACATCATATTCAGGATTGGCTAAAAGCTAGGAAGGACATTTAGATTTTCAGCCTCTCAATTAAATGAACATCTGCACCATGAATATTGGCTACATAAGTCAAATAGAAATAAATAGAAACTGCCTAAGAACAAAGGAAATATGCTAAGCATTTTAATCAACAAATTGGCCCTCAAACCATCTCACAATATAAATTCTGTAACGAAAACCATGACTCAGAGATATAAATACTACTCAACTCCTTAATAAAGATTTGTTTCTGTGGAAGATGGTCATTTCATAGTGAACACATATTGGGAAATTTCTTAAAATTTGTTTTTCTAATGGCTCAGCATAAATCTGAGACTTTAAATTCATTAATGAAATGGAACTTACTTTGGATTTATAAGTTTTTGGTGCCCTTAAAAATTTGTCATCTTTACTAGAGAATTATTTTAAAGATCTGATCCTTTTCAAAATATCAAAACATCCTGCTATACTGCAGATTAGCCTCCCTAGAGTTGACGGCCAGCCCATTTATTACAGTTAAGAAAAACTGCAGGTGTAAAAACTTCATATTCTGCAAATAAATGCATTCAAAACTTATTTTTGGGAATAACATCTAAAATGATATTCTGCTAATATATAACAATACTCACCTTACTTTCAAAAAGATGGTTATAGGCTGTAACCAAATGATCCTTGTTAGCTGTCTTGGCCACATTTTTAATGTTTCCTAATAATTTATGTTCTGCAAGAAACTAAAAAAAAAAAAAAAGTCAAAAAAATTTCCCTCAGATAAAATGGGTCTAAAATTACAAAATGACCTTTTATGTTAGCTATTATGTTTTCAATACTACTACTGATAGGAAAAAATGAAATAAATGTATTTTATACCCTACTTTGTAACAACAAAAAAAGATTTAAGGAAGATTTTAAAAACCATATTGGGCAGTTTTTTAGAAGAGTTATTTAGAAGACTGGAACTGCAGTATTATGTAGGGGTCACACTGGTGTGTACTAACCCTTTTTCCGTAACAGAACTCAGAAAAGCACATTTGTACAGCAAGCACACTTTGGTAACTGGGCAAAGCTGCTCCTGGCAGGATGTTACTTGGCCCTGGCAGAGCCTCCTGCCATGTTGGGCACAGCTATCTTGACACATCTATAACCCATTCTGGCAGACTGGGAAAAACAGTTACATAACGCCAGATATATAATGGTTAAGTTTATGGGCTGTAGAGTCAGACCATCCGGGTTAAAATCCTAGCTGATTTTAGACAAGGGACTAAGCTTCCCTGAAGATTTAGTTTCTATATCACAGTGGAAGATTAATAACAGCATTTATGTCAACAGAGGGTGGTTGTAAGGATAATCTACAATAGAATTACATTTCTCTCAAATATAAGACCAGTGCTTGCTTCAGCAGCACATATACTAAAATTCAAATACAAGACTAAGTTGGCAGATGGGCACCAAAACACTATTAAAATATGAAGTCATCAAAATCATGTAACTTCATCTCAAAATCATGTAACAGGGATTTTAATAACATCTTTGTTTCCTTTATTCTGCTTCCTTTTCTGCCTTGTGGACCTTGCTTGGTTCCTTTTACTTTCTCAGTTGTCCTCTGACTCTTCTAACCTTTGATAAAGCAGTTTTCCTAACACTGTCACTATTGTTTTTGCTGTTTTACTCTCCCCCTCCTAGAGAAATGTTCTAAATGATAAAGGCTGATGGGGAAAGGCTATCTTGATTATATGAAAGTAACCCACTGCATTAGTATTCCTGTGATTTCTTTAGCAAGATTTCTGGAAAATATCCAAAATATAAACATCTCTTTGATATCTTATGATCAATAAAATAGTGACTGTAAATATAGGCTTAAGTATGTGACTGTACACTATAAAATATGCACTTGAAAGATTAATGTGCCTAAAAATATTTTGTCAGTCTCTCAAAATTGTCCCACCTGGGCCAGTTTTACTTTAGATTCCACATTGGGTTGATTTGTTTTATAAGAATTTGTTGAAGTACAATATTGAGGCATTCTATTGCTCCATTTGAAATATGAATTGGCTTAAAATAATTCCACTAAATTGGTATAAAATGGTATCCCTGAAGCAAGGTTTCTTTTTCATCCTTGTATCCCCAAACACTTGAGCATAGCTCTTGCTGTAGATGTCAGGATAATTATTTAGGAGTATGGAGCTGGAAGGTGGAGAATAATTCTCTCTCCTTCAAGACAGCTCAAAGTGAAAATCTTAGAATCTTCTCAAAGGAACCCAGAAACAATATTTCTAAATAGTAATTTAGAACCTAAAAGAAATTATAGAGAAACCACATAGACTGCTGCTTCTCTTTCCGATAGTGGGCGATGCCTCGTTCATAACATTTACAGTCGTTCAGTAATTTCAGAGAGGTATGAATGATCTTAACTTTCGAAGGAAAAAAAGTCTGACAAAAATAACTTGTGACTACAGACGGGTGGTTAAGATGGAGACTATGCTGAAAAATGCAGGACATATCTGTAAAGAATGCCAAATTGATTAATTTATAACAATGGGAGACCACTATATATGAAATGCGACGTTAACTCCAACTATAAAGGTGAAAAAGTCACTTAAAGGTTCCACATTTTAAAAAGTTAAACCACAATTTACGGATTTTTTTTTTAAATGACACGTATTAGTGTTCAGTATTTAGTAATTAATGAGAAAAGCAAATCGCACACACTGTTCCCACAGAATCTTCATATTTTCTCATTTCCCTAACAGCCCGCACTCTCCTCTAAAGGTCTCATCCAAAGGCCCACTCCTCGGCCCCTGGCCTCAGCCACATCTCTTGGGTTTCTTTTTTTCATGGCCTTCCCCTCACTCAAAGATCCCAATAAGGTTCTAATTCTGCGATTGCTTCCTGCGAGCCCCAAACGGTAACGCTGCTCCACCCGCCCAAGCAGGGCAGGCCTGAGGGGCGGGAGCCCGGCTCCAAAGCTCACGCAGGGCCTCTCCGGCCTTCCAGGCCACCGGCCGCGAGAGGACGAGGGCGGGGGCACAGAGGGATACGGAATGTACGGACATCTCCGGGGGGGTGAGGCGTCCCTTAGCCGCACTAGCCCGGCCGCCCCGCCGCCTCTGGTACCGAATCTGAACCGTGGTCCTGTAGAAACTTGATAATGTCCTTCTTGGGTAGCTGCTCGCTGCGCAGCTGCTCCACGGTCCAGGCCCGCTGTGGAACGGCTGCCGCCATCTTCCCCCGCTGCCTCGCTTTACTGAGCCAGCCCGCCTCGGTTCTGCATCGCTCCGCCCCGGGGCGTGGCGTGGACCAGCACTGAGCTCGACGGGGCGGGATCACGGCACTACCCGGCGGGATTGGGGCGCGTCCTTGAGTGACGTCAAGGCTGTGCTTTGAGGACTTCTTTTTTGAGTCCGGGTGAAAATCCAGCTGATGGGGCTCTAGCGGCCAACTGCGCAGAATACTGTAAACTGTAATCTACTCTTAATTGGAGCCCTTGTGAGACTTCTGAAGGTAGTGATATTTACTAGCCATTACCCACACTTGTTTTTTACCGACGGTTTGCTGTGCCTTTAAAGTCTATAACCTATTTAAAGAAAACAGCATTTAGACAACTAACTTCATTTTATCTAATTCGAACCTAAAAATTCACACCTAAATTGGCTGTCTTCATCTAACAGAATAACCCATATCCCATCTCTCTTTTAAAACTCACACAAATGAAACTAAAATACAACCTGTGCTCCCCACCCCCCAAAATACAAACACAAGAGAAACAATGATCTAAAAGCAAATTCAGGAATTTAACCCAATAAAACAATGTAACGAAGCTACGCGCAAGAAGTCGTTTGCTGATGGCGATGTGGGTGACATTAATGCTCAAAACATTTCAGGATGTGTGTGTACTTTTCCTCAATACACGAGGAAACAAATTTACAACGGTTCCTTAAAGTCGCCAGGTTTAGAGTAGAGAAGCCGGGAATTGTATCCAAGCTTGAGGTAGAAAGCTATCGCTAGAGTAAAACCACAAAGACGCTTATCGTTCCATATAATTTATGAAGATGTGAGGAGCATCAGAATCATTTTTTTTCCCTTTCGGATTGTCCAGCGAATATCAGGACCAAACCATTTACTTCCACGTTAATAATAAAAATATTAAGATAATGGGTTGCCACTCCTAATACTGCAAAAAAGAGACCCGACATTTTGTTTTCTCAGCCTGGGTAGAGAAATAAGACATTTAATTGAATCTAAATTTTCGGTTTTCACCTCATTTTCTGATTTAAAAACACAACTAACAACAAATAAGCCATGTTAGATTATAATAATGTTAAGTTCACAAAAAAATGTGAGTACTGATTGTCCTCAGGATCTCAAGGTTATTTATTTTTATTATTTCATGCGACATCACTTCAGCAATGACGGCAGGACACCCAGCCATTGGACGCGGAACTCAAATTCAGAGTTTACTAAAAAGCTGAAAAAGGGACCAAGTTTGAAGTAACTCCAAAACAATGCGCATGCGTCTCTGGGAGGGCCTCGAGGGTTTCCATGAAGCTAGCCAATCATTCTCAACGCAAACTCAGGGGCGGCATTTTCAACTGGATAAACTAACCTCAGCCCCGCCTCTGGTTCCACTGTTCTGGGTGAAGGTAAACCGATGGGGGTGAAACGGTGGCGGTTGAGCTGCTGCAGCTGCTGGCATCTGAGAAAAACTTTTGGTGGTTGTCGGCCTCATGAGCGGACGGCAAAGAACGCTTTTCCAGACGTGGGGCTCGAGTATCTCCCGATCCGCTGGGGCTCCAGGTTGCAGCTCTGGAAATGAGCGGCCTCAGAACCCCAGCGTCTCTAAGGCGCGATTTCCTGCTGCGGCAGAAGCCGCCGTGGCACAGCCGGAGTCAGATGATGATGATGTGCTGCTTGTCGCAATGTACGAGGCTGAGCGGCAGCTGAGTCTAGAGAACAGCGGGTTCTGCACCTCTGCGGGAGCCCTGTGGATTTACCCTACTAATTGCCCAGTGCGGGACTACCAGCTTCACATCGCCCGGGCCGCTCTGTTCTGTAACACGCTAGTGTGTTTGCCCACCGGGCTGGGAAAGACCTTTATTGCCGCCGTGGTCATGTACAATTTCTACCGCTGGTTCCCTTCTGGCAAGGTGGTTTTCATGGCCCCCACGAAACCGTTGGTGACACAGCAGATCGAGGCTTGCTACCGGGTGATGGGGATCCCGCAATTCCACATGGCGGAAATGACAGGTATTTTAAAAAGAATGGGCTAATTTGAAATTAAGAGCTGGGTACTCAGGAGAAAGTACGCGTTCTCTTGGAAATTGAGCTAAAGGAATTCCTGAAACATGGAATAGTCCCTAGATTATATGTTTTCTTACTTCCTCTCCCTTAAACATCATGTATAGGCATGCCTCCTTTTTATTGCTCTTTGCTTTATTGCGCTTCACAGATGTTGACGTTTTTAGAAATGAAGGAAAGACCCTCCAACCAGCCAAAAGATTACCACTCACTTTATTGCTATACTAGCTTTATTGCGGTGGTCTGGAACTGACCACTGCATGTCTCTGTGGTATGACTGTATTTGCAGCAAGTCCAGCCTTAATAGGTTTGTTTTATTCTGTCAGAATCCCTGTAGCTTGTCAGAGCATTTTGAAGCTGTTAAGTGTTTATGTATTCCCCATCGGTTACCCAGTGTCACTTTTATTTATAGGATCTACCCACGCTGTCACCAGGAAGGAAATATGGAGCAATAAGAGAGTCCTTTTCCTTACACCTCAAGTCATGGTAAATGACCTTTCTAGAGGAGCTTGTCCTGCTGCTGAAATAAAGTGTCTAGTTATTGATGAAGCTCATAAAGCTCTTGGAAACTATGCTTATTGCCAGGTAATATTTTCTTAAAAAGTATTTTGTAGAGTAAACATTGTTAGAGGGTATTTTGGAGAATAATGATTAATAATGGAAGTTATTGATGGTATTATGAAAAGCCTTAACATCTGTTATCTTGGAACAGATAGCGATAGGAAATACTTTTCTTCATCTATTAAAATCAGTGTCTGCTGTCTTTATTTGTTTATTTATTTTGCTTAACAAGGCCATTAGTGTCAGATGTAGATGTGAGAGCCTCGTCATTGAGGCAGTGATCCAAACTAGGGTATGGGTGGAGTTTTGAAACTAAGATAATTCAAAGATTTGTAGTGAATATGCAGTGTAATTCCTTGGTAGGTAGGTAAAATAATACTCAACTGTTAGCATTGTTTTAGAGATCGAATGACATAATGCAGCATACCTAACACAGTGCCTTGTAGTCAAGTACTATAGTAATATAAAGTACAAAGGTGAAAAGGTGGGCTATGACTGGAGAGTACTTAAGAGCCAAGTCATGAAGGCATTTGTAGTTTATGCTTAGTAGTTTGAATGCTCTTTGTAGGTCATAAAGGATGTAGGTGGTGGAGACATTGAAAAATGTTTAGCTAGGGCAATATTTAAGATTTAGAAGAGATTAGAGAGAGAGCTAAAAGCAAGTGTACAATGAAAGATAGGAATTCAGGATGACTCCCAGGTTTCTGACTTGGAAGATTGTGAGGATGTTGGTGCTACTAGTCAAGATGGAAAGTTCTGGACGTAGAGAATATTTGAGGTGTTATGGAAAGATAGTACAGTTTTAGATTGTTGAGTTTGAGATATCTGTGAGGAATCTAGCTGTAGATATCTAGTAAGCAGTAGGTGATAGAAGTATAGATTAAGTAAAGAGTTCTGAGCTGGAGATACAGATTTGGAAATCATCAACTTATAAGTGCTAGGTATTAAAACTAATAGCTGGTAATACTAGGGAGAGAATATTGTGTAAGGTTAGAAGGGAAAGTTAATTTCATTTAGTGCAAAGAGATGAGTTTCACTGTCATTTTGTGAATTTGTAAAGTAGCTTTTTTGGGGGACTTTATTATTGTATTATATCAGTATTATCTTTTGGAAAAATCATCTTTCTCAGAGTTGATCTCAGCTAGAAAATGGATATATTTTTCCATTTATTTGTATTTTTTTCAAGTTAAATTGATACTCATTGTGTTAGGGTTTCCACTTGAGAGGAGCAATTACAAATTTTTATTCTAATTATGGAATTCATTTTGTAGATTTAGCTTATATTTAGCAACTTTAACTCGTTTATTTTTAAAAAATTGCTAAGCATTAAAATTTTTTTTTAATAGGTGATTTCTTTTTTAAACAACAGGGCTTATGCTTTTAAAGTACTATGAGACATGCATTGACTTAATTAATACTCAAACATCCCTGAGAGTTTATGCTACATTGAATATTCAGATATAGGTTCTAACAGGCATACCAGCTCAATGAAGAAATTATCTTCCGGGGTTACAAACACACCACTAGTTCTTCTACAAAATGCTTGAGAACCCCTCTTGGAAAAAAGTCATGTATTAGGGACATTTTGTCTTGCATCAGTTTTTAATTAGAACAATTCTGTTTAACTGTCCATTAAATATAATATTCTATCTTTATATGCATTCTATATCGCGTTTTTTTTTTTAAAAAACAAGCTCTAGAAATAATTTCTTTGAGTTTTAATGAAGATTCAGTGTGAAGATTCATTGAATTCATCCTTGACATGGGTTGAAGTTAGAACAGTTTTTAGATAATCTAGTTTTACTGTTTTCTATGTCTAATGTGGAACTGTGGAATACTGAGAGCTATTCCTGCAACTCAGTTTACTTAGGGGTCCTTTTTTCTTATATTGGGGCCTCATGAAGGGGCATATGAGAATCTGGAAAATTATCCAGTATTAATCATACCAGAAGTTGTGTTGAAATTAAACTGGGAAACCTGGAATGACGCTTGTTGCCACCTAGAAAATGTTTTAGAATTTAAAAGGAAAGTTAAGATTTTTTAAATTACCCCAAAGTAGCCTTATTCTTTTAAAAATAAACTTAATTTAAAAATTGTGAGCCTTCCACTTAAAATCTAACTTCTTTAAAATCTCAAAATAATTTTTTTATTTCAAATTTAATTTTATATTGGTATTCAATTTTTTTCTATTTTTATACTGTGATTTATCCTAATCCGGTAAATGTGCATATGTATATAGCTGTAAGGCTACACTGTGGCCCAAGCAATGGAGAGTGGACTCTTTTCTTTCATTTGCCCTTGAGTTAGCCATCTGAATATTTTGATTTGCCTCTGTATTAGGCCTTGATGTCATAGCTTTATATATAGAAGAAATCCCAAAGTGTTTTTGATTGGTGTATAGACCTAAATCACTTGCTCTTCATATAATATGACTAATGATTGTTTCATATACTAGGTTTATCAATACTCCGAATAAAGGAATAATGATAATGGTCCATATATAATAGCCTATTTAACAAAATTATTTTTTTTTTTGTATTGGATAGATGAAATTAAAGAGGTTTTTTTTTTTTTTTTTTAAGGTTGTGAGAGAACTAGTCAAATATACCAATCACTTTAGAATCTTGGCTCTTAGTGCCACACCAGGTAGTGATATAAAGGTAAGTAAAATGTCTTTCCATTTATTAACACTTAGGAAAATAAGAACTTTTGTATGTGGCCAGATCAGTTTTCCATTTTAGTATTTAGTTTGACATTAAGACTACAACATTTCCTACAACTTGACTACTTTTTCTTCTGTTTACAGTTAGTTTTTATACATTAGTAATTTTCAGACTTCAGTGTGCAGAAGAATCATCTAAAGCTGTTTGTTAAATTTTTACTGTTTTCAGTTCTTTTAATGTCTTATTTTGAAATGACTTTAGACTTCCAGAAAATTTGAAAAAATTGAAGTCTCCATGATAAAATTATCAAAACCAGGAAATTAACATTAATACAATACTAGTAACTAATCTAGTTACTAGTACTAGTAGACCGTATTTGAATTTTGCCGGTTTTCCTACCAGTGTCCTTTTCTGCTTCAGTGTCTAGTTCAGGATCTTACATTGCATTAGTTGTCATGTCTCCTTTGTCCATTCCAATCTGTGACAGTTCCTCCGTCTTTTGTTGTCTTCCATGACCTTTTCTTGTTTTTCATGATGCTTTTGAAGAGTGAGTGCCAGATATTTTGTAGAATATCCCTCAATTTGGGTTTAATATTTTCTCATGATTGGAGTGAGGTTATGTAGATTTCCTGATTCTTGGCAAACCCTTTTTTTTTTTTTTGCTCTAAACTTGACTGTTATATAATTTTGAGGGGATTTAGTTTGCTGATCTAAAACTTCAGTTTTGAGTCCTTATGAAATGTTGATGGAAAATATCACTGCTATTGGAAAGTGCAAAATATATTTCATTGACTTGTTAGACATTTACGATATCCTTATTTCTTGGATGCTTGGCTTGAAGGGCTATGTGGAAGAAAGATGTTTCAAAAGCCTTGTTCCTCTATTGTGCCAATTCTTGTGTACTTTATAGTACTTTTTTTAAATTAATGATGAATTTTTAATGTTTCTTTCAAAAATTTTACTGCTATTTCTGTTAGTGACAAAGTAAAATATTTAACATGTAACATAATTTATGATCATAACTGATTTTGTGTAGGCTGTGCAGCAGGTTATTACTAACCTACTAATTGGGCAGATAGAACTTCGTTCTGAAGATTCTCCAGATATTTTGCCATACTCTCATGAAAGACAAGTTGAAAAGCTTGTTGTTCCCCTTGGTGAAGAACTCACAGCTATCCAAAAGGCGTATGTTCAGGTAAGCCATTTTGATCACAATGCAGGATTTTAATAAATGAACTGATAGTGTAATTATTTTAATTAACAGAATCTGGCTGTGAGAATATATAGTTATCATTTTATACAATCGTTGAAAAATTTTTTGAAATTAAAATTTTTGGAATGAGCACCATGTTTTAAATGTACTGACAAACTTAGTTAAAGAAGTTGACCATTTCTAAAGTCAATAATAGCCTTATATGGTTTTGTATTTTTTTAAGTAAACTTTTCAATTGTAGTATAACACTTTCTCCTCATACACACACTCAGCAGAGTGCACAAAATATATGTGCAGTTCAGTGACTTTTTATTTAGTGAACATACCCATAACACATATCCAGATTCAATCAGAAATTTCTTTGTAAGGAAATGTATTTTCAGTATGTTCCTCCCTGATCCCTTATATAGCAATGGTTCTCAACGAGAGGCGATTGTGCCTACCTGGTAACATTTGGCAATGACGTAACACATTTTTGGTTGTTATATCTAGAGAGAATAGGGGATGGATTGCTCCTGGCATTTAGTATATAGAGACTGGAAATGCTGCTTAACATTCTGCAATGGACAGGAGAGCCTCCGACAATAAAGAATTATCTGGTCCAATTGTAGCTATTGAGAATCTTCTTTGACAGTTATCACTTTCAGTGGAAGAAATTTGAGGTAACACATTGTTTTTCTGTAGTTCATAATTAGTGTCATGCTAGGAGAATACCTTGTTTTCATATTTCATTGCCATGGATTAAAGATGGCCACAGATTCTTTGCCACTCCTCTAGTTGAGAGGTAGGATACATTTCCTCTTCCCTAGAATCTAGGCTGGCCCTGTGACTGACTTTGACCAACAGAATGTGACAAAACTCAAGCTATCCATGTTGAGGAGAAGGGAGGAACCAGTAGATAACAAAGTAGAATCGAAGGTTCGGACATGTGGCCCCAGTTGAGCTATTTCAGCTCCCCCAGCCATCTGAGTCTCCAGACATCAGGTGCAGAGACAAGCTGTTGTGCCCTGACAGAATTCTTTTTTCATTTTTAACATTTACAATAATTTTAGAGTTTCAAGAAATTTGCAGAAATAGTATAGAGAGTTCCAGGAGGAGGAGATACTTTAAGAATACAAATATTCCTATTTATCAACATATTTTGTTCACTGATTTTAGCACGTAATAATGATGGTTCTTGTATACAACAGTTACTTCTGTAGTGTTTGCTTAATCATTGTTAACTCTTTCCCTCATTTCTTTTACATTTGTTAATTTGAATTCTTCTAATATGAAGGGTTGTTTCTTCTCCCATATTTACCTATTAATTCAATTCTTTATATCAGTATGGACTAAAGGATTTTTGTTTCCTGTGGGTTAAATCCAGTACTATCATTATTAATTTTGTTGCTCAGATTGTACCAGCTTTGGCCATTGGGAGCTCCTTTAAGTTGGCTCCTGTGTCCTTCAGACATGTTAACTTCCTGGCATTACAAGATATTTTATGTTCATTTGGTATTTTTCTTGTCCCAGCCGTGGAATCAACCATCTCTCCAAGGAATCCTTGTTCCTTTTATGGAAGAATGGTATTTAGAAACCAGGATCTAGGTACTAGATATTCTCATTGTTACTGTGGTGTCATATATCCTAGGCCCTCTGACTGATCTGCTTGAGTTCTTACCCACAGAATGAGAATCACGAGCAAATAAAATGGTGGTTGTTTTAATCTATAATGTTTTGCAGTACTTTGTTATGCAGGCATAGATAACCAAAACATTCATTTATTATTTAACCTTTAATAAGTCTTTATTAAAAATAATTTTATAGGAATATGGTTTGGTTTTTAAATTATTTGTAACAAAATTCTAAGCATAATTAAGATATGGCAAAGTCTTTCCAGTAATCAGTTCCTAAATACAAATACATTTGGTTATGATTAAAATCGTTCCACTTACAAGAATGTAAACAATGTAATTTGTATAATTACATATAATAATTTAATAGTGTCAATATTTTTAGAGTGCTTCTTTAGGCATAAATGTACTAAAATAGTTCAACTTTAGGAAATAAAAATTAGGCAAAAATTTGAATCATTTCATTATGTATTGCTATAGTAGGTCTTCACTGAAGATCTTTTTTCACTCTGTCATCAAGCTCATTCCTTCATCAGGACCTTTGGTCTGCTGTTTTCTCTACCTGAACTGCTCTGTCTTCAGAACCTCGCATGCTAGATACACCTCATCATTCAATGTATTCAAGGCATTTGATTTAGTCATCCGTCTGTAAATATTTACCTTTGTGCCAGACCTTGTTGTAGGCACTGAAGATGCAACAGAAATCAAAGCCATCCTTTCACTGTAATTAAACTGAGAAAGAGGAGGGAAGTTAAGAAATAAACAGAAAAACACATATGTCTTTCAATTATAGTTGGATCTAATTAATGGTTGTGCTGACTCTCAAATGGATGTTATCTGGGGATAAATGTCAAGTACTATAAAATTTTATCATTATGTTTTCTGTGTTTTATTTAAAAATTCATTTTAGGACAAACTTTAATATACCATTTTATATATGTCTTACTTTAGTATGTAATGAAATAATTGTATTTGAAAAAGGACTTTAAGACAAGCTTAAACTACATTTTTTTTTGAAATTTGCAGATTTTGGAAGCATTTGCCAGTTCTTTGATTCAAAGGAATCTTTTGATGAGAAGGGATATCCCCAATCTAACAAAATACCAGATAATTCTGGCAAGAGATCAATTTAGGAAAAATCCATCTCCAAACATTGTGGTAGGTATTTTAAAATAAATTTTGGTGATAGATTAAGTTTTTACTCAGAGCCAGGATGAAATGTAAATAATGATTATTTTTCGCTATATATATTATTACTTCATAAAGAATTCAGATATGATTTGTATACTTTATAAAAGCATGAAAAAAATTAACAGGAATACAGCCTATGCTTTGAATTAAGATAAATTTACCTTATAACTTTTAATTAAGAGTTGGTCTTTTAGTTTATTTTTGTTTTGCACAAAGTCAAAGAGCTATGACAGGATAGATTCTAAATAACTTTTAGATCCATAGCATTTTGTCTTGACTCGATATCGAGTTTGGAGGAAGCATCACAGTAAGCTTCTATTTCTAATCTTCATAGGAAAAAAATAGGCGAATAGGAACATTATCCATCAAGCTAGGTCCAAAGTCAAGAGATGCTCGCAAGCATAAAAAGGCACTGAGTTTTTCTTGGAACTGAAAAGGAACACATGTGCAAAAGAACAGAGGCAGTTGAACAAAAGTCTGAGGGAGATAGTGAGCAAACCAATTTGGCTAAGGTAAAAGATTGAGGAAGTCCAAGGTGATAGTTAACCTAGGTGTGACCACATGGGTGTAGCTTTAAATGTCACACCAGAAATATGGACTTTATTCTCTAGTATCTGGGGAACCACTAAGGGTAACTCCTCTGTGAAATTATATAATAATACAATTAGTATATTAGTATATTTATAAAATGTCTTTAATTTTTGCTAGGAGTTAAAGATTCATTGAAATTTTAAATAGTAAATTTAAAACTTGATCTTACTGATGACAGTTTATATTTTACAGAGAGGTGGTTTTACTCTTTCACGTAATTGGGCTGCCATTTTAGGGCATTTATCACTATCTTGGAAACATTTAAACATTTAACATCACTGATGTTAAATGCTACTAAATGTAAACTAGAGAATAATAGTCTTTATCTCTAGTAAAGGAAAATAATTAAAATATGTTGTTCTCAATGGTCTTCTTTTAAAACTGTCTTATTAGATACACCTACTGTATGTTCCCCTTTAAGGAATGTGTAGTTCACTTTTCCTTAAGAGTAGTGGTTAAAAGCACAAGGACACGGGGCCAAATTTCCTGGCTTCAAATAATAGTTCTGCTGCTTACCACCAGTATAAGTTTCTTCATCTGTAAAGTGGGCATAACAATAGTACCCACTTCCTATATCTGAAGATTAAATGAATTTGTACAAGTAATGTGCTTATAACAGTGTCTCCTCGGTGTCTGATGTTATTATGGCTCATATACTTGTTGGTAAATGTTAATGTTAAACAGTCTGATTAAATATTTATCCTGATTCCATAACATTCATGTGGATAGGCCTATATCTGACTTATTTTCCATCGTATCCCAAATGTCTAGCTCAGTGCTTAACACATAATAGATACCTATTAAGTAGTTTCGAAAGACAAATGAACCTATGTACTGCTAATAATTGACCTATAAAGAAAAACAGTATATGAGAAATATTTCCCCTCCTTCATTTATTCTCTTTAAAACTTAAATTTAATGTTGAATTAAAAAAATATGAAGGGACAGATTTTATATGGAAAATACATTGCCACCTTCCATAGCAACATCCTGTGACATGCAATGGAACCAGTAAGTTCTACATGGAACATGTATCTTAATTTTTTTCTCTCATTAAATTTGATATATACTTGTTTTTCTAGGGAGTACAACAAGGCATAATCGAGGGAGAGTTTGCTGTTTGTATTAGTTTATATCATGGTTATGAATTATTGCAGCAAATGGGAATGAGATCATTATATTTCTTCCTTTGTGGAATTATGGATGGAACTAAAGGTAAATTATTTAAAGAAATACTGACATGTATAATTTTGGCTAAAAACAAATATTGAACAGTTTGGTTACTTAAAAATGCTTTTAAAAAGTAATGAAGTGGTTTTGTAACAAGTGGCAATATTTCTTTGTTTTTGATAAATTGCTGGAAACAAGCAAGCCATTTATTAATATATGTGTGAATGTAGAACTAGAAAACATTGATGGTTTTCATGTTTAAGTTTTAAAAATTTACATTTCTAAAGATTAACATCTTCTTAATACATAATAAATTTGATTAGTTTTGCTATTAAATTTATTTATTGGGAAAACTTTTTCTCAATTTCTGAAGGAATGACTCGAGCAAAAAATGAACTTAGGCGAAATGAGGACTTCATGAAACTCTATAATCATCTAGAGTGTATGTTTGCACATACACGTAGTACTTCAGCAAGTGGCATTTCTACTATCCAAAAAGGTCTGTTTTTTTCTTTTAAAATTTTGTTGTTCCCTCTTCATCAAGGTTAATTTGGAAATTTTACTTCATTGATACACATGTCTTTCTATACTTGTATTTTTATAGCAATAGATCTGTTAAATGCTAAAAGGGATAAATAGAACAAATAAATAAAATACAATAAAAAGGAGCAACTTAGGGTAAATGTGTATATTCAAGCAGTTTATAATACAAGTTAGTAGTTGTTATGGTAGTGAAAAAATTCTGAGAATTACCAAAAACTGATGTATAGCTTACTTAATATTTTCTTTCTTCTACGTTGCTGCTGATTCCTTTTTGGATTTTCTCTCAGGATGAAATTTTTATAAAAATTCAAATTTTATTTTGCTTTAAGGTTTATGTGCTATCCAGATGCTACTTAGTGTTTAAATAAAAAGAAAAAAAGTTTTAACAAATCCATTTTGAAAGAGGTAATTAAAATATATTAATGTAATTGAATATGGAAAAATAGAGATTTTTTTAATTTTTTTTATTTTTGCAGGAGATAAAGACTTTTTCTATAGTCACCCAAAATTAAAGAAATTAGAAGAAATTGTAGTTGAACACTTCAAGTCATGGAATGGTAGGTCATATTTAATAGCCTCAGGGCAAGGCAAAGTTATTGAAAAAGCTAAAACTCTGACTCATTAGTTTGTGCTAGCTTTTCTTATGGAGAAGTTGGGCTTTTAGTTACTCTGAATAATGAATATAAAAAAACTGAGAAATTTTGGGAGGATAAGGGCAACGGGAATGGTAGGAATGTTAATACTGTTAGATATGTGAAAAAGAAAAGATTAGTCTTGGGCAATATAAGGGAAGCAGATAGTAAGATAATATATAATATGATGGTAGGGAAAAGTGAACTAGGTAGGAAGATAGTCATGAAGGAAGCTGTTTTATATAGAGTATTAGAGAAAGCCTGTTTATAGGGTGATATTTGAGCTTTTTACCTGATGGAAGTAAGGGAGCAAGCCTTGAGGATTTCTGGAGGAGGATCATTCCAGGCAGAGAGAAGAGCAGATCCAAAGGCCCTGAGGCAATAGAGTGCTTGGTATGATTAAGGATCAGTAAACAAACCAATTTGGCTGGAATAAGTTTAATGAGGGTAAGGGTAGTATAGAAGGAGGCTGGAGAGGTAGTCAGGGGCAGACCTAGGGCTTGTAGGAAAGTCAGGACTTTGGATTTTATTCTTTGAAAGTGTGTGCTTTGTGCAGTTGTTAACAGAAGCACTTAGAGCTACAGAGTGATATACTCTGACTTTTTTGAAAGATTGCTCTGGTAGTTTTGTGGAAAGTAGACATTGATGAATTAGGAGTCTATTGTAACAGTCTAGGATGATAACAGATGGAGGCTTTAATAGTGGAAGTGCTGAGAAGTGGTCATAGATTCTAAGTATATTTTGAAGTTGGAGCCAACAGTATTTGTTGATGGACTGGACATAGGATATAAGAAAAAAAGGAATCATATAGATGCGTGTGTGTTTATGGATGATTATATGAACAAAGAGAAAATTAAGAACAATATAGAGAAGAAAGAGCAAACATGTTAGGATGCTCTTGAGACATCTAAGTGGAAATGTGTAGGCATTAGAAAAGTGAATCTGGATTTCAGAAGAATGGTCTGGGCTATTTTTATCTCTTTACAGATGCATGAATATATTTTGTAGTCATCAGCGTAAAGGCAGTATTTAAAGTTTCAGGAATGCATGTGATTACATCACCAGGAATACAGTTTAGGGACAAGAGAGCACCCATAATGTAGTTCTGAAGAATACTAATATTTAGAATTCAGATGGAAAAAAGCCACAAAGGAGATTGAGAAAGAAACCAGACAAGTGCAGTATCAGAGAAGCTGAGGGAAGAGACTATTTCAGTAGGATGGAGCAGACTGTATTAAATACTGCTGAGAAGTGTGCTTATATGAACTAAAAAGTATCCATTGAATTTGGCAATATGGAAATTATTGATAACTTTGATAGAGGAGCTTCAGTGGAATGAAGGCAGAAAAACAGGCGGTGGCTGGTCGAAGAAGACATACTTTGCACTGAAAGTAGCTATTGGTTAGAGATTGGTCAGATGCAGAAGCTCGATGCTATGGTGACTCAAAGGAAGTTTGTCTAAAATAATTTTTCTTGCAGCTCCTGTTACTTTTTCTTTATGTATTGTGAATTTAGCTTTATGTGTATTGTCATTTAATCCTTAGGGTTGTTAGGAAGACTAAATGAATTAATATACAAATGCTTAGTGTAGTCCCTGGCACACACATGGTAATAAATATAATATAAATCATATGGAAGAAAGAAGGATTGTCAAAGTCCTGAGCAAGCTTAAACACAGAAGAAAACTAATAACAGAAAACCTCATACAACTTGCAATTATTAGCCAATTGCTATGTGCAAGTCTACATACTTTATATTTACTAGTTCATTTAATCATCCCCTCAATCCATATTAGACATGAAGAAACTAAAGCTTAAAGAAATAAAATAACTACCATGGCCACACATCACCCAGAGAGTAAGTGACCCAGCCTACGAGATCATGTTCTTATTCACACATTTTACTGCCTTTGAAGCACAGAGACATTGGGAGGAACTTTGCAATTGGCTTGTAGGGTATATTCAGTAGTTACTGGAGAATTTGAAAGTATAATAGGTATGGGGACTGAATTCCATGGCCTGGATTAAGACAGTGCCTTTGGTAAACAAAAAGAAAAGGGGAGATTTATGAAATCAGTAAGAACTCTACATTTCTGTACTTCTGACTTAGAACATAAAGGGAAATAATAGGCATCATGCATGAAATGAAAGCCTGGTCAAAAGTGATTCAGGTAATTTTTATTTGATTTGTATAGGATTTTATTTTATGACAGCCAATGAGAGATAAGGAGCTAAGGTTATTAAAATTACTAGGAAAGGTGAGAAAACCAGCAAAGGTTTAAGATGTCTTAAATTATTCTTTTGAAAGAATTGTCATTCATTACTACATAGTTTCGGGCTTGTCTTTTGAACTAGTTCTTATCTATATTCTTTTTTTAAAAGTTTTCATTTTTTTTTTTGTTATAAAGCTCAAAACACATCTGAAAAGAAATGTGACAAAACCAGAGTTATGATCTTCTCTTCATTTCGAGATAGTGTTCAAGAAATTGCAGAAATGCTTTTACAGCACCAGCCAATTATTAGAGTAATGACTTTTGTTGGCCATGCCTCAGGGAAGAGCATGAAAGGTTTTACCCAGAAGGAGCAACTGGAGGTAATTATTTTTAGAGACAATGAAGTAAAAATAATATTGGTTAGCTTTGCACTTATGCATTTTTGTTTTAACTCACTGATCAATTGGGTACTTCTTAAAGGTAATTTTATAGTAAAACATGTAAAAAAAAGATGGTGTATATATACACATACACACACACACACACACACACACACATTTTTAAGTAATGTAAAGTGTAATATTTAAGCAGATAGTCTGTGGAATCATACTACTGGGTTGGAATCCTGGCTCTTCTACTTATAAGTTTCTTTACTTCCTGTGCCTCAGTTATTCTTATCTGCAAATGTACTCCCTAGAGTTGTAAGCATTAAATGAAATTGTGCGGTAGAGCCTTCAATAAATGTTTACTGTCTATTTAAGTCATTCTAGTTATTTTAAACAATTATGTCTTTTTTCTGTTATTTAAAAATCTTCATTTAAAAATATGGTCAGAGGAAACCATGGTGGTATTTAAGGTAGCTGTATGCTCTGAATGAGAGGTCATAAGTTTTCTACATACTGTGATAAGTTTTGTGGGGAAGTTTTAGACTCTTAATTTTTATAAACCGTTTACAGATTTTTGCAGATTATCTATAGGTCTACACTGAGTAGTCACTAGCAATTAGGTGTGTCTTTAAGGTCAAATTCATTTTGATAGATCTTTTCTTGATTCTTTCAACATTAGTAGAGGAGGAATCTCGTTCTTTAAATAACTTTTATACCAGCCCTCACTGCACTCAGAAGTCTGTTTAAGCTGTCTGGATCTGGTGGGGAGGGTCTTTTCCTGAGTCTGACTATAACACCTTTTCCTATCTCAAGTCTGATTATAAGTACTTTAAAGGGTTCAGACATCTAGTAGGTGATTATTACAAATCCTAACATTTGTATGTGAATGAGAAATAAAGTGGATTTTTACCTAGGAGGGTCAAGTTGAAATTAAATTATTTAGGAACAGGTGATGAAGTCACAGAGGAACTGGAGGGCCAGATTCTTTAGGGCCTTATAGGTAATTTCCATCTTAATGACAGTAGTAGCTTTTACTCTGAATGAGATGGGAAAAAGCCCTTGGAGAGTTTGGAGGATAGGAGGGTCATGGCCTGATTTATATTTTAAAAGAATCACACTGGTTAAGAATAAACTATAAGGAACTAAGTGTGGAAATAGGAAGACAAATTGGAAGACTTATTATAATAATTCAAGCTAACAATGATGGTGGCTTGTACTACAGTGGTAGCAGGGAAGGTTTTGAGAAATGATTGTATTCTGGATACATTTTGAAGGTTGGGCTGACAGAAGTTATTGACATTAGAGTGAGATGTGAGATAAAGGAGTATGAAGGCTAATGCCAAGGTTTTTGGTTTAAACAACTAAAAATTGCTGCTGTTAACTAAAATAGCTAAGCCTGCAGGAAACAGGTTTTGGAGAGAATATCAAGAGCTTGGTTTTGGACAAGTTAACTGTCATAACCATGAGATTAATGGTTTTCCAGCTATCAAAACTGGAAGATTAGTTTATTTCCTCCTAATACTTCATAGACAGATACTTTTGAACATTACAATAAACATGAATTACGAGAAAAGTAAAATTACTGCAAAACAAAGGTCATGTTCAAATTTTTTATTATTAGAGTCAACAAACAGAATTATTCTGTTAAACTTCTAAACTCTTACTCTTAGTTTTTCTACTTGTTGGCCAGTAATAAACAATTTGTAACCAGCACTAGTAATAAACAGTTCATGGGCTGCACTTTGAGTAACACTGTTTTACATATCAAATAGAGTTGTTGAATGAACAATTGAATATATAAGTCTTGTTTAATAGTTTCATGGATTCATGGAAGTATATATTCAGGAGTCATCATCATGTAGATTGCATGAAATTACCAACTGATTGAATGGAGATAGAGAAGATGTCCAAAGACAGCTCTAGGGTACTTCATTGTTATGAGATAGAAGTGATTATGATTCCATATGGAATCAGAATAAGTGGCTAGTATAATCAGAGAAAGACCAAGAGAGTGTGGTATCCTGGGAACAAACAAGGAAGAAGAGTGATTAAATGTATAAATGCTGCTAGTAGGTCCTGTAAGGTGATAACTGGGAATTGACCATTGGATAAAGAGGTGAGAAGGCAAATGAGCTTGGAAAAAACAGTTTTAGTGGAGTGGTGGAGATAAGCCACCATTGCGAAGAGCTGGAGATAGCAAGTATACAATTCTCTTTCAAGGGTTTTGCTGTAAAGGAGAGCAAAGATGGAAGTGATATTTTGTTTGTCTTATGTTGGGTTGTGAAAGAACTTGATGATAGAGTAGAGGAGAGTATTGCTGGAATGATCTATGAGTAGATGAGGGAAAGGGATGAGATCTAGTACAAAAGTAGAGGGAGTAACCTCCGTTAACATGGAATTTATTCAAAACAATAAGGGAGAAGGTAGTCTATGTAGCCACAGGTACGGGTGGATAAGTTGACCTGGTAGTGATACCTTGTGGAAGGTCTTTTTGATTGCTCAATTTTTGTTCTGTCACCAGCTGAGAGTGAGGATAGAGAGGAAGTATTAGAAGTTTGATGAGACAGGAGAGAGTAGGAAACAGTTATCTGGGAGAATGGGGAGTGTGAATGGATTAGGGAAATGTGAAATGATTTTCATATAGCACCAAAGGCCCATTCAAGGTGAGAAATTATGAATTTAAAGTGAAACCAGTTAACATAGTTGATATTTTTCTCCAGCCACATTCAACTGTATACGTACAGACTCAGAGTAGGTGGAAAGTGGAATATAACCAGTGTCAAAGTTTATAGTCAGAGAAATATGGAGTGAGAGGAGCAAGAAAGACCTTGCTCCCTGGCATGTGTCGTCAGTTTGGCTTAAATAAACTCATAAAATTCTCTACAGGTTTGGACGTTTTTTACATTGACAACTCTTACAGTCATATTTTGGGTGGCATATTCTACTACCCCCTCACTGGAATAATAGTATAAAAGGAAAGGTGAATTTGTTATTGTAAGAATGTCCAAACCTGAAGAGAATTTTTATAAGAGTTTATTTCTTTGAGCCAAACTGACAACAACAGTGCCGGGAAGCAAGATGTCAAATGCTTCAGAGAATGACAGTTTTGCAGTTTCTTTTTTCTACATTTGGAATTAGGGAGAAAGCAATTAGGACAATTACATAGAGGTGGGAGAAAGCAGGGTGGGGGCTTAGATTATAGGATAGTTAAGATTACTGCTCTATTGAGACCTCTAAGAAAAAGAGGCATTTCAAGGGTGTGTTAACCTAGATTCACAGAAACAATGGGCAGGGCTTGCTTAAGGCAAAGATAAACCTGTTACTAAAGAAGTTATAGGCCTGAGGTGTGACTACCTACCTTCACCTGCCTAGTTAGGAATTTGTGATCAGATCCTTCTGAGGTTACTTTCGGTTAGATTTCTTAAAATGCCCCTTTTTCATCCACAAATTCTAAGAGTAATAAAACGTTCTTACTTGGCATACACCTTACAATAAATTTAGATCTAGGATATAATAAATAGCAGTAATTTCTGTGGGCTACTTACCTTCCCTATATGCCCTTTTAGTGATGCTAAAAATAGCATCTGAGATTTCTCATTTGTGGGTAAATTATTAACAAACTCTTTTGGAATTACAACCCCTATTAAAGCAAAGGATTAAGACTGCCCTTTGCATTTTACCACAGTTTCTTTTGGCTTATATTGCCATTTTGCCACCCTTTTCCTATTTAGTAGTATTCATGGAGATTTTTAATCTGATTTCATCATTTTGAGGTGAGCAGGAAATGTTTGCTTTGAGCAACAATTCTCTCATATTTATTTGCATCTAGTTATTTTTAAGTCATTTTTATTTTAGGTGGTGAAACAATTTCGTAGTGGTGGTTACAATACATTGGTTTCTACTTGTGTTGGTGAAGAAGGTTTGGATATAGGAGAAGTCGATCTTATAATATGTTTTGATGCCCAGAAGAGCCCAATTCGTCTTATACAACGGATGGGTAGAACTGGCCGAAAACGTCAAGGCAGGATTGTTGTTATCCTTGCTGAAGGACGAGAAGAACGTGTAAGTAGACTTTAAGAAACATGATTTGTTAATTTAAACTTGAGAAATACAGCCTAACGACAAATTCAACATTTTTATACCTTACAATGTGATCACCCCCTAATTCTAGTAATTATCTGCCACCGTGTAAACTTATCACAATATTATTGATGCAGTATCTTATTTAATTCTGTATTAACAATCCTGTAAGGGGAGTATTGCTTTTCTTGTATACAGTAAAGAAAACTGAAGTGTAGAGGGGTAAAGTAAGAAGCTGAAATACAGGAATAGTATTTTTTAAAAAAAGCAACTTATACGTATTTATAAATATCAGCCTTACTCAAAAACAGCAAGATACTAAATAAGATTTCTTTTTTGCAATATAGTTACTAAGGTAGGCTTTTATAATAATAGACTTTGAAACGATTTTCATCAAGAGTTAATTGAACAGGGTTCAAATTCAAGACAACAGATATTCTATTCTCCAAGTATTTAACTTGATCAGAGTTTAATTTACTGTTTATAATAAACTCAAACTAATAATTGCTTGTTATGGCTAAGTGATTATTATAGAAATAATATAATCTAATGTTTGTTTTTGCAGACTTATAATCAAAGTCAATCCAACAAAAGAAATATTTACAGAGCTATTTCAGGTAACAAGCAGGCCCTTCATTTTTACCAGCGAAGTCCACGAATGGTTCCTGATGGAATCAATCCAGAATTACATAAAATGTCCATTATAAATGGTGTCTATCAACCAGAGAAGCCTTCTCGAAACTTGAAGCAAAAGTCATCTATCTTTTCCCATAGGAATGGTAAATAAAAAATTTTGCATTTAAAACATGCACATTTTTCCTTTTAGTTAGCAGGTCATATAATGATGTATTTGTTCTTTGAGGAGTGCTATGAGCATTCATTCTACAATGTTATGGGTGTTCTCTTAGGAGGGAAAGGATGTGTGGTAAAGGGCAAGAGACACTGGCAATATAGTGTAATAGAAACTCAGTGGTAGGAAAATTAAAATATCCTCTTTACAAAATGAGGAAAAGAAAGAAAAGTTTTATTATTGAATAAGCATTAAACCAGATTACGGTGTGCATTGTAGGCGATCCACAAGGACAGAAATTCTACCCTGTTCACTACCCTAAATACTTAGGATCCTTTATATACATATTCTCGAGATTAACAGTAACTTGTCCTATATAAGAAGACAGCACCATTTGCTAGACATTCTTTCATAGTTCATCCCAAATTCACCTGATAATCAAGGTAGCCATTTGTGTTAGCTAATTGCCTTTATTCAATGAAATAATAAAACTTATCTCTATGACAAGCAGATAGTGACAGCTCTGAGACTGATACCTAAGGTAAAGTCCGCTGGTGACTGGAACACGGGGACACTAATCTTCCTTGATATTTACATGTCAAAGAGACAGCTTCTAGACCCTTAAGATCTGGTTGAAAAGCTCCCTAGAGGCTTGCTTACTTTTACAGAGATTTACATACATACTCAAGGGTTAAAGAAGGAGTTTACAAACATTTTCATATGTCTTTGGAATTGCTCTAAAAAAGGTAGGTGGAATGGTTTCTTTCCCAATCTGCAAAGGAGATAATTCTTTTTCTTTTCTCGTTGTTAAAAGAAACAATTGGTAATACTGAGTCAGTGAGAAACAAATGCTTTGGTGCCAGGGAGCATAGTTAGTATTGAGGGTGTTGCTAGCTTAAGGACTGCAGAGGTTTTGGTGATATCAAGAAATTATCTTGAAATATTAGCACTATGAAAATGAGAAACTAAAAAGTTTTTTTTGTTTTTTGGGGTTTTTTTTTTTTTTAATCTTTAAGGAGGGCTTTTAAAGAATCATAAAATCCTGTAATTGTATTTTAAGATTTGAGAGGAACCTTTGGATCATTTGGTCCAATTACTGTTAGGAATGCTTTCTGCTACATCCTTGTTAAATGCATATCTAGCCTCAACTTGAATATCTGTTAAAGCAAATTATATTTCTTTTTGAGGGTTCATTCTATTGTTGAATATCCCTGTATAGAAGAAAGTTCTTTTTTATGTTGAAAAATCTTTGTACCTTTTTCTCATTGATTTAGTTTTGTTTTCTCAATGCAAAGAATGGTTATGATCCTTGGTTCACCTAGGTAGCAGTTGTTTGTGTATTTGAAGTGTCACCAATTCCTCTTGCCAAGATTGTGTGTATAAATGTAATCTTCTATATATCAGTATATAATTCATTGGGGCTTAGAGGCCTGAATTTATTTAAAGCGAGTAGGAGAGTAGAATATTTTCAATATTTCAATATTTTCAATATTTCAATATTTCAAAAGTCTTAGGGCCTCAGATTTTTAGATCTGAAAGGGACCTGAGAGATCACTTAGTTCAAATTCCTTATTTTACAAAAGCTTCTTAATAGTATTTGGAAATAGCTAAGACAGAAGTTTCTTGTTTTCTGTTTCAGTAGTCTTTATGATTTTTTTTTTCTGCCCTCATCTGTATTAGGCCAGAGTTCCTGCTTTATAATGTTTATCCTTTCCAAATTGGCAATTATTTTCGTTTATAGAGATTATGGAAGTCAAAAAAGGTTAATTTATCATTTTTAAAAATGTATATTATTATGTCATTTTTAAAACAGTAGGTCTTTTTTATCATCCTCCATTCCCCCCGTCTGCCGCCTTTAAGTCTTAAGCTAAAAACTCTTTTTAGTCTTGGGGTTCCCACCATCCCCAAGCTTCAGATAGCCCTTCCAATAATGTTATGATAGAATCATGGTACTAGTTTTTATTTGTATGTTATCTGACTATTTCATGCCAGGTCTTAGACAACAAATGGAGAGAGTCCAAAAGAGACCAAGACTGAGAGCCTAGCTACCTGGTTTTATTCTGTTAATGAAGTCATTACCAAAGGTTAGCTCCTAGATAGAAGGGTGCAGTAGTACTTTTAAAGAAGTGAGAGAAATTAGGAGATATGTAGAAGCAGGAAGTGATAACTAGAGTGATTATATGAAGAATACTACTTTTAAGGAATAGAATCAGTGGTTTAGCAGTGATGAATAGACAGAGACGATGTTGTATATTTTGTGTTTGCCTAACAGATTTTTTAACCTCTTTTTCGTTGTTGTTATTTTTTAATTTTTTTTAAGTTCATTGGGGTGACATTGGTTAATACAATTATATAATTTTCAGGTGTACATTATAATTTGACATCTATATATTGTATTGTGTCATTACCACCCAGAGTCCAGTTTCCTTCAGCTACCATATATTTGATCCCCTTTACCCACTTCACTCTCCCCCCAGCTCCCCTATATTTTACCCCCTTTACCCTGTTTACCTCTTCCCTTGTCCTCCACCCCCTACCTTCTGGTAACCACCAGTCCATTGTCCATGTCCCTGAGTCTCTGTCCTGTTCTTTTGTTGCTTTTAGGTTTATATCCCACATATAAGTGATATCATGTGATTTTCAACTTTTTCAGTCTGGCTTATTTCGCTTAGCATGATTATCTTGAGGTCCATCCAGATTGTCACAAATGGCAGTATTTCATCTCTTCTTATGGCTAGTATTCCATTGTATATATGTACCACAGCTTCTTTAGCCAATCATCTATCGTAGGACACTTCGGTTGCTTCCATGTCCTGGCTATCGTGAATAGTGCTGCTATGAACATCAGTGTGCAAATATCTTTTTGGATATGGGTTTAGTCTTGGTTATTCAGTAAGGAAGTCGGATCAATGTAATCATCTTAGTTTGAGGACTCAATCGTTTTGCATAGGGCTGTACCATTGCAGTTCCACCAGCAGTATGAGGTTCGTTTTCACATCCTTTCCAACATTTTTTTAACTCTTTTAAATCCTCTGTTTAACTTACAGAATGAGGCAAGTAATTCCAAGAAGATTGGTCTTATCAGAAAGAAGAATTAAATTATGGACAACTTTATAGATTAAAAGACAGTGATTTAATTAAGGAAATAACATTGCTCAAGTTCAGTTTCTATCTTACAAAATGAGGAAACAAATCAGTAAGTTAAATATGTTTTCATACACTGTTATAGTGATGATACAGTAGCTTTGGAGTAAAGAGAATGCTCATGATCAGAATGTCAACTTAAAAAATTAAGAATGTAAACAGTTTAAAAAATAATATTAAGTCTAAATTTGTAAAACTTCTAATTTTCTTATATTTATTATATATATATTTTTTATACTACTGTAATATATTTTTATATTTTTATAAGTTCTGCCTTTTCTTCATGACTTTCTACCATATGAAAATTTCTGTATAGGTATAATTTACACAATTGTTTCATTACTCTGCAGTATACCATAGTTTGACAATATCACTGTTATTTTTTGGAATTCTTTATATAACTAACATAAAATTATACTGTCACAAGCATCTTCGTAAAAACATTTTATTTTTTGTTTTGAAATTATAGTAAAACTTTAATTTGGATGTTAGTATTTATTTTGTTTTATGAATAAATTATTGATGAACTTAATGAAAGTCAAAATAAATTGTTAAAGGTTGTTTATGTGTTTAAAGAGTGGGAAAAACACCTCAGGAAAGATTCCTTTTAGAAGGTTTATAGTGCTTGAAATATACGGTTATTTAGAATTTGTATTTTATTCACTTACAGGGAAAGTAAGCCATGTCAGCAGGCATGAAGAATTGGGATTACTATCACTGGGAGACTGTGAATGCCTCCATATTAGATTATAGGATATAAATCAAGCAAAATAGTAGTTTTGAAACCGTACATTTTCTTAAATATTTGCTCTTAACATGGAACTATATAAACAGGAATATGGTCAAGTCGTAACTCATATGTCATTTATTTTAAAAATGTATTTAAAAGTCATCTTTATACTTTATGAAATTATTTTCTTTTTTCTCCTGAGAGTTTAGTTGCAAGTACCTAAATGAATTCAAATTATTTATGTTGAGCTGATTGTGTATTGTGTTTTTTAATTTGTGAAATCAGAGTATACGTGTTTTATCATTTTTATTATTTTTAAAATCCTTAATCAAGATTCAAGAACCAACCATTGGAATTCATCAACTCTCTCTTTCTGAATGGAGACTGTGGCAGGATCATCCTTTTCCTACATATCAAGTTGATCATTCAGATCGATGCCACCATTTTATAAGCATTATGCAAATGATAGAAGGAATGAGACATGAAGAGGTAGGGTTTTATTGTAACTTTCTTTTGCTGTTATGATGCTGAAACTATAATATTTAATCTTTATCCTTAATTTGAAGTCATTATTACAAGAAACAAGTATTACAAATAATTATAGCTAGAATATTTTGTTTTTCTGTATAGGATCCAGATTTCTGCCTTAAGTACGCTTAATTAAAAGAATATTATCTGTAAATATTGATAGACTAGAGTTAAATTTTAATATACATAACGATTTAAATAAACTGTAAAGATTCTCGTTAGATGCGATTTATTGAAATATTCTCTATTACATAGGTCATTTATTTGGTATGTCTCTTATATCCTGGTGGTAGGTTAGAAAATTATTTATTCCTTCAGCAGTTTCTTGATTATTCTTCCTTGAGAAAGTCAGAATGATGACCCTATTATGAAAGTGAAGCCCAAAATGCCTGGGTTAGAATCCCAACACTACCTCTACTAATTGTGCATCTGTTCATTACTTAACCTCTTTGTGCCTCAGTTTCATCTGTAAAATGGGGATGATGATGAAACCTTCGTAGGGTTGTTGTGAGGATTAAATGACTTAATACGTGTAAAGCACTTAGAATATTAAATGACACATAGTAAGTACTCTGTAGATTGTAGCTGGAATTTTTCTTACTAGTTATTGTTTACAAATACATGTACATAAAGGAATTAGTTGTGAATCTAAGCAAAACTTGTGCCATCAAATTAACACATTTATTTGGTGTCCTCTATATGTCATTATCTGTTCCAGGCCCTGTGGCTGCATCAGTGAAAAAGCCAGATAAAATACTTTGTGTGTGGGAGCATATACGCTACCAGAGAGACAGACATTCTCACATTAATATTTATTGATTTATTATTCAAACAGTAGAGAGTTAACTGCTTAAGTTCCTGAATAGTAAAGGGATCTTGACTAGAGCAGCTTTCATGGGAAGGAGGGACGGATGAGCCAGGAGTGGTGGGGACTGTAGTTTTAGATTTAGAGATAAATAAGTCTTAGAATTTCACTATAAGGCTTCTTGGTTGGGAAGTTTGTTAAAAATAGAATTTCTAGCCTGGAGCCTAATGAACATACAAGTACCACTATTTTAGGTGTTGTAAAAGCTGTTCTTAGTTTACCTTCATCAAGAGAGTAAATTTAACATATGTATTTATGCTTTTCTTTTATATACATATAAATTTCTTAAATATTTTTAGAAAATTAAAATATTGTTCAGTTAAATTTTAGAAATGAAAAAACTTAGTGTTTATAACCTTATGTATTCATTTTGTTCTTTCTACAAATAGTTATCATGGGTCATCCATGTATTAAGTACTGAGGATACAAAAGTATTAACTGATTAAAAAAATGTATGATAATTTCATAGTAGTATCATTTATAATTTTGTTTATCAGAATAATTTTTAAGTTTTAAAAGAAAATCATTTAATGTAATATTGTTTAGAAAATATTTTAACATAGAGTAAAACTCATCTCTTAGAATTGGCTTTTTTTTTAAATGCCAGTTTATTTATTATTTTTTCATACATAATTTTTCATACATAATTTTTTTTAACATTTTGTTTTTTTATTTTCCCCCTCCCAAAATTGGCTTTTTTGTTTTGTTTTCTGTGACTTTTTCATTTTCCTTCTTTATAGGGAGAATGCAGCTATGAATTGGAAATTAAATCTTACTTACAAATGGAAGATGTTCACTTGACATTTAGTGATTCTAGGAGCAAATACAATCATCTTGCAAATGGCACCTTTACTAGTAACAAGAAATCTTCATTTACAAAGAATACAAATCAAGGCAGTTCACTCTCAGTGACAGAATCTGATGAAGAATGTGCTGAAATTTTTAAACAAACTCATATCAAACCTACTAAAATTGTTTCTCTAAAGAAAAAATCTTCTAAAGAACCGAAGAAAAATCAGCCTAAAAAAGAAAACAATGATATTGTCATGGATTCTTTAGATACCGATGGCAATTCTACTGTTGAAAATATTTTTCGGGTAGACCTAAATGATAAAAGGGCTTCGGATACAGATGAAGTTGCTGCCATATGTACTGTCAGTGAAAATGTTAATCAGCCATGTGGATTATTAACAGAATATCAGTTTACAAATAAATCTGCTAGTTCATTTGCTGGAAATTTTTTAGATTCTGGTTATAACAGTTTCAGTGATGAGAAGTCTGTTTTATCTAGCTTATTTCTTCCATTTGAGGAAGAGCTTTGTAGAGCTAGAACAGATGACCAATTTTATTGTCATTCATTAACAAAAGAGGTTCTCACTAATGTAGAGAGATTTTTATCTCATTCTCCTCCACCTCTCAGTGGACTCTCAAATTTGGAATTTGACATTGCTAAGGGTTCTGCTCTTGAAAATTTGCTTTACCTACCCTACACAGAGTATTTACAAAATGATAAAACTACCTGTTTGATACCACATTCAGCTATAAATTCTCAACAGAATTTAGAATTGAATTCAATTAAATTTATTAATCATCCTGAAAAAAGTTGCCTTTATAGTAAAACTAATGATAAGATTTCTGATGAACCAAGCTTCTGTGACTATGATGATAAAGTATGTAAAGATACTAAAAATGAAAAGTTAGTATCCAACAATCATACTCAAATAAACATAGGCCCTCCAAAGTATTTTGTTGAAAACAATCGCAGTGTTGATAACAATGGCCTCCCAACATTGCTCACTGATCAGGATGAAAGTTTACTACTATTTGAAGATGATGTAAGCCTTTCTCCCTCAAATAGTAAATGCAAATCCTTATGTCTGTCAGACAAAATTGGTATAAGTGAGATGACACTGGTCTCTCAATTCTTAATTTCTGATGAACTTTTGTTAGACAATAATTCTGAACCCCAAGATCAAATTATCTGTGATACTAATTATTGGAAATCTCATGGAGATTTGACAGGTGTAGGTGAGGAAAAACTGAAGAATGATGAATATGTTTTTGACTGCTCTAAGAACTTATTTTCTGTTACCTTTGATTTAGGATTTTGTAGTCCAGATTCTGATGATGAAATAGTGGAACATGCATCAGCTACAAATAAGAATAAATTTTTAGATGACCCATCTGAAAGGTGTTTTGTTATTAAGGAGATAAGTGATGCAAATTATGTTTCAAATCAATCAGTAATACCAGGAGATCATGCTGATAGTTCTACAAGTAAAACCATTATTATCCCATCCAGTGAAGATAAACAGAGTTCTACTTCTGCACATTTTCCATTGAGTACAGCAAAAAATAAGCAATTTATGTCTCCTGGATATACTCAGTTCTTTTTGCCAGTAGGAGAAAAA
>NW_011888791.1:7562974-7573284 GCF_000151845.1 Pteropus vampyrus | reverse complement strand
AATAAATAAATAAATAAATAAAATGATTTAAGTATCCTTTAAATCCTGAACTCTATGTATAGATTACTATAGCAAGACATTTATGGATTTTAGTCCTTATGGCTATGTAAAAAGAGTAGTTGCAGGATAAAATAAGTTTCCTCTAAATCTTTTTCCTATGTTGTTCTCAGTAGTATGGAGGGCTTGATTCAAGAATGTTTTATTTACAATAAAACTTGTTTAAAGTAAATTCTGAAAATATATTTAATTTTCAAAAACAGGCTATTCTGCATAGTTTTAGATATACTCTGACATATGTATTTTTACTAAGTGTTTCTGTTGCCTGTGAGCCTTCAGTATTTGCTTTAACACCTTTATATTAAATTTGTAATTGGTATCAAATTTTTTTTTTGTCTTTGTGTCAGATTTGCATTAAAACTTTTTTTCTAGCATTGCACTTAACTACTAACCATGGGCAATATAATTATGAATACATATGTATTAGGGAATTATTTATCAGAATATTTATTTAGTATTTTTTATTACACCTAATTGAACTAGAGGATTTAAGATCATTTGCAATGTTACATGGATACAAAAATAGTTCATTAAAATACCACTAAAGCAGTTAAAAGGAAAGCCTCCTGGAATTGGTTGGTTACTGTAGCTGAGCCTTGCATTTAACTCTAGCTTTCTTGGAAGATACTGAAAAAAAGAAAACTGGTTGGATAATACTGTGCTTATCTGCAAAAAAGGATTTATTGAAGTTTATCTGTCTGGGTAGATGTTTTATTGACACAGATGTGAGGAGGAATTTACTGTATGAATTTCTACTAGTTATTTATTACTGCCCCCAAAATTAGTGGCTTAAAATAACAAATATTTATCTCACAATTTCTGTAGTTTAGAAATTCTAGAGTTGTTTAACTGGTTGGTTCTACCTTATGATTTCTCATGAGGTTATCAAGATTTCACCTGGTTACAGTCATCTGAAGACATGGGGAATCTGCTTTCAAGATGGCTTGTTCAAAATGAGGGATGATGGAAGGCACACAGAAATCTCTAGTCCATAGCATTTCTAAAATCCAACAGAACCAAGATTGGAAGTTTCTTGATTAGAACTCAAACCCTGAGAATAAGTCTCCATGGTTCTTGGCTTTGTCCTCTAGGTGCTTGATCCTTTTTCGTAATAGGTAGCACCTGTGGAGTTTTCTCAGCCTGCTTCGTTTATTAAAAGTTTGAGATTACAAAGGCCTCTTTTCTTTTTCTCCTTTCTCTGCCTCTTTCAGTTGTAGCTGGCTGTGTTTCTTCCCATATAATTCTCATGAATCTTGTGAAAGTTAATAAGGTTCACACTAGCCATGCCCACTAATCTTTTGGAGTAACTCTTCTAACTTGAACTTCTGCTGAGATGTCTAAAGACAGTTCTTTAATATTCTTAGAAGGCCTATTATTTGAGAGTATCTGTGAGAGACTTCCTTAAAATATTTAGAGAGCCTTTTATCTGAACTAAATGGTACTTTGAGGCACCATCTTTGATCTTTCTTAGGTCTTAAAGCCTCTACAGTAACGCCCTCAGCTTCATCTGGACAGTGTTTCCCTGGCAGTCCTCTAGATTAGATCTTTGCCTGGAAGATTTCTTAATTTAACATTATTTGCCAGCTGGAGAAGCTGGGCATTTTTAAAGCCAGCAAGACTCAGCTGTTTCACACTTAATAGACCTTTAGTTTATCTCTTTTGCAACTTACTTTAACAGCAAGAAACACAGGTGATACCTGTGTGTAGGTACATTTTCTACTTTCCATGTTATTGCAATGTTGCTGAACTTTCTGGCACTACAAAAAGGATTCTCTTCCGATTTCTAATAAGATTTTATTTTCTTTAACCTCCCACCTGTAGCCTCCTCAATGGTCATTAATCTTCCAAGAAATTATTCCCACAAAACAATTCTTTCGAGTCTCTTCAAGCTTTCACTAAGATTCTCCTCAAAATCCTTTTAGCTTCTGCCCTCAGCCTAGTTCTAAAACTCCTTCCACACTTTAGGATTTTGGTATGGCAATTCCCTATTTCCTGGTACCAAAATCTGTATTATTTATCTGTTGCTGTATAACAAATCATCCCCCAAAATTAATGGCTTAAAAAAAATAAATGTATTACTTCACGGTTTCTGTGGACCAAGAATTCAAGAGTGTCTTAGTTGAGTGGTTTTGGCCTGGGCTATTTCATGAAGTTACAACCAAGACGTTGGCCAGGGCTGGAGTTATCTGAAGGTTTGAATAAGCTTGGAGGATTATATTGCTGTTGGTAGGAGGCCTCAGTTTTTTACCACATGGGCCTCTCCATGGGGTTACTTCTTATATCCTTACAATACAGCATCTAGATTCCTCCAAAGTGGGTGATATGAGTGAGAGCAAGGCTGCAATGAATTTTATGATCTAGAATTTGAAGTAACACACCTTCACTTCCACTATATTCTTTTCTTAAAAGCAAGTGATTAAGTCTACCCCACACTTAAGGAATTCTGATTCACCTCTTGAAAGGGAGGCATATCAAAGAATTTATGATATATCCTAAAACAACCACAGGGCTCTTATAGAATCTTTCGTGAAGACACAAAGAAGTGTCTTCATTCAAAATTTTATGAAGTGCAGAAATAGAGCTTTAAGTACCTGACATTTGAAGCATTCAATTTCATACATGAAGGTTTTGTTTCTAGCATTCTTTCCACCTTCCTAATGTGTTGTTCTAGTGACAACATTTTAGTGAATATCTTACCAATTTTTATTTCATGCTTGTGCACAAACACACATGTATATGTACATATATAGAGACATAGAAAAAAATTTTTTTATATATTGTTTTGTAGACTGCGTTATCATTCTTTAACTTTTTCACTTAGAGAATAAGACACAAAGGGCAGAAAGACTATAGTAGATTTTAAAGCTGAATTCTGAAACTTTGACTAATAAAATTTCATTTTATATTCTTCTAGCCTCTTTTCAGTTAATTTGTAAAATTGAACTCAAGTATGTGTTTATTATAAAAGTTATCTCAATTTTATCACTGACACTGTTTTATTTTTCTGTCTCTTCCTATGCTGATTTAATTTTCACTGGCATTTTTATTTTTCTGTCTGCTGATTTTTTTGGCCAAACTTCTGAAAAATGATCTTTTTTTGAGAGTGAATAAGTGTTGAGATTTACAAAAACAATTCTTATCGTATCTATAAAATAGCGTGGCTGGATAAATTTAAATCTATTAACTAGATTCATTATTTTAAAATACATTCTAGGTGAACAGTTAACAAGCAATGAAAGTGAAGATGATGAGATTTTCCAAAGAAAGAGTAAAAAAAAAAAAGGAAATGTTTTAGAATCCCCTGAGGTGAGTCATTCAGTAATCACAGTAGTATGATCATAAAGGCATCTTCTCTCTCCTTACTTTTTTTTTTTTAACCTTTTACTTTATCTATTTATCTACTTTATCTAGGATCAGAAAAATAGTGAAGTTGATTCTCCTCTTCATGCTGTAAAAAAGCGCAGGGTTCCTCTAAACAAAGTAAGTAGATAAACATAATGTATAGTATGTTCAGATTCTTTTGGAGCAAATATTATAAGAAATATATTTGTATAGGTGAATGTCAGTATGTTTGATCTTACAGGTATATAGTTAACAGAAAAATAGATATTACATCCTATGTGACTGGAATTTCTATTTTAATTTTATTCTCCTTTTAGAAACTATCCCTACTTTTGTCAGTACACATCAGCAATTCAGCAAATGTTTTTTTAAATACGTACTGTGTATATACAGTGTAAGGTGCTGGGGATACTATAAAGATTATATCTGATACTATTTTAAATCACCTATAATCTAATAGGAGACAAAGATAGGTAAATGGATTTTTGGGGGAGGAGGGGAGGTAAATGTATATATTTAATGTAATATTTTGAGTTAAGCATTAAGAAAAGATAATAAGCCCTTAGCCTAGACTTTGGAAGTTCTGGCAAGCTTCTTGAAGATAAAACCTTATTAAATCTTAAAGCATAGATAAGAGAAGGGAGAAGAGAAGGTATTGCCAACAGAATGAACATTTTAAAAAAGGACACAAAGTTGTGAAACAGCATATTATTAGATTGTAAAGACAAAGAGTGCCAGGAAATAACATTGGAGAAAAATCTGGGTCCATTCTTGGTGTTTTTTCATTTGCTTACTGAATGGGTTTGAAGGAAGGAAAGGATGACTTTCCAGTAGGACTGGTGTTTGGCTTGGGCTGTTAGGCAGATGTGTCACAAATCTAGAGAAGACAAGAAAGAGATAAGTTCATTGATGAACATGTTTGAGTTTGAGGTTTTGATGGGACAGTGAAGTGTCCCTGTCTGGAAGGCATTGGTGACTATGTGAATATGAAGTTTGGGTTGGAGGAGGGAGCAAGTCTTAAGCCTAATGTATTCATTTGTCATCAGCTCATGGCTGATAAGTAAATTTTGAGATGAGGAAATCTTGTGTGTTTTAATTCTCTAATAAAATCTGTTAATTTGTGTAAAATTAATTAAAAATGCTGTCAGTCCGTATTAACTTTGTATACTCATAGACTAGAAAAAATTACTTTAACTTGCTACCTTAACTAGAATGTCTGATCTACTTCTCAGAAGTGAATTAAAATATTGATAATGCTGATGATCAAACCACTCAAAGTATTCCTATTAATTGAAATTATTTTAATAACTTTCTTTGATTCTTTTGATTGGTTTTAGATTATTCTGTAAAAGATGTAGTTGATAGACCCTCTCATCCAAATTCCTTATTTTTATATTGATTTTCTTGGTTTGAAAGGAGTGCTGTATGTTTGGACTGATTTGTTGTTGTTGTTGTTGTTGTCTATAAATAAGATAAATTTATTTGCGAAGGAATTGACTAAGAAATGCAGTGACTTTCTTATTAGCTTAAAATTATTTAATCAATACAACACAATTGCGTTTCAAATAATCTTTGAAAGTTCCAAAGAGTCTTGAGGGTTTTAATTGCTATTTAATCAGATAGCAGCAGTTGAGTTACAGATTTCCATTTTAGAGAAAATGTTCTTTGTAGATCTAGCACTCTGACATATTTTCAGGCCAGATACAAGGGTTTTAAGTTACAAATTAATTTCATTTTTCTGTGGTTCACCAGGGCAGGGTTGGGGAGGGGAGTGGGCCGGAAATGCTGATTCAGGGATCCATGGCTCCTGCCTTGTATACCTCAGGAGAGATGTACTTTCTTGCCAATGGGGCGGTTTCCCAAAAAGCAGAGAGGTGCTGCTGCCAATGACTCCAGTTAGCAAATCTGGATTGGACTTGGGTCTTTCATGTCCCCTAATGGCTCCTGCAGATATAAACCATGAACCACCTCGAACTAAGACTTGAGGTAGGAGTTTGCCTGGATCCCACTCATATCTGCTATACCTGCTCTGAGGACCCATGAAGTGAATGCAACATACTACAGTGGAACAAGCAATGGATACAAAATCAGAACCTCTAGGGCAGGAATCTGTGCTTTTACAAACATATTATAGTTTGAGAAGTCCTAGTCTAACCTTTTTTTTTTAAGTTTATTGGGGTAACATTGGTTAATACAATTATATAATTTTCAGGTGTACATTATAATTTGACATCTGTATATTCTATTTTGTGTTTACCACCCAAAGTCCAGTTTCCTTCAGCTATCACATATTCGATTCCCATTACCCAGTTCACCTTCCCCCTACCCACTATATTTGACCTCCTTTACCCCATCTACCTCCCGCCTCATCCTCTACCCACTACCCTGTGGTAACCACTAGTCTATAGTCCATGTCCATGAGTCTCTGTTTGTTTGTCGGACTGATTTTGATAGCTATATTTACAGACAACTATATTTTGTGAAGCCTTTCAGGATATTCTAAAGGAAACAGTTAAATTGAAAATATAAGTTTCATCAAATACATTTTATGTAATACTAAATTGAATGACTACTATCTTAGTATTACTTATATTACCTAATTGTATATCTTAGTACTTAGTATTACCTAATTTTTCAATCCTTAAGTATTATGTATTTGTAACATGGTTCTGAGTTGTGAGAGCATTTTATTTTTCTAACAAGAAAATGTTAGGCCAACTTTTAAAAGGAAAAAATGGAAGTGAAAGCAACAACCCTTGAGAAATACATTAAGATACAATAATCCAGTTGTATTTTCTTATGCAAGAATTTTATTAAATTATTATAGTTAGATTTATCATCTAGTGATGAGAGTGAGAATTTTCACCAACAACATCCACAGTTAGAAGACTTCAAGAGTCAGAACAGGAACATCAAAAGAGGCATCAAAGTCCAAAACAGACAGAGTCACCTAAAGGTAAACTTTTTTCAGTCTTTAATTTCTATACATACGTATATGTACTATATGTATTTAATTAGTAAAGAACATTAGGTTTTACATAGAAGTAGATTTCTGTCTATAATTTCTTAATAGAAGAAAAAAATCTCCAAATTAAATATTTTTACCCAAATTTTACCTTTTTTACTGGAATTAAAATCTCAAGGTATGGTATTTTTGTTTTTGTGTGTGTGTGTTTGTTCTGAAGCTATCTTGTAGTGCTGTGTTATTTTGAATTTCTAAATAAAGAAACTGTAGTGTATTGAGCATTTAAGATTCAAATTGAAGAAAACATAGAGACAGAAATCAGTTTTATTGTATTTGCTTTTATAATCATTGTAGTATTTTTCTTATCTCTATCCAATGTTCAAATCCTTGGCATTTAAAAAAAAATCCTTGGAAAAGAATTCTCAGCAGCTTTTTCTGATCAGTACTTTTATGGTGCAGTATTTTCCTGGCAAAAATTAAAATAGCCAAAAGACTCAGGTGACTTTATTCTTATTTAAAAAAAAGAAAAAGAAAAACATTCTTTAAGCTGACATGCTGACTTGTACTTTATTTTACTTATAAGAATTATCATAAGAAATTTAGATGTGCTACTTTATCAATTCTTCTGGCAATTTTCTATTTTTATTTTATGGTCTTAAAAGTATTGGCAAGAAATCTATTTTCCAAAACTATAAGTAAATGATTTTCTTAACAGTATCTTCTTGTTTTTTAATTTATCTTAGTTTGTAGCTAGGAAGTTTTTAGATAATGAAGCAGAGCTTACCCAAGAAGATGCAGAATATGTTTCATCAGATGAAAATGATGAGTCAGAAAATGAAAAAGATTCCTCATTGCTTGACTTCTTAAATGATGAGACTCAACTTTCACAGGCCATAGATGGTAAATGATATAATGATGCCTTTTTCTTTTAATTTTCAATGCTTCTAATGTGGCTGTATTTAAATATTTTAGCAACTTTTCAAAGAGCCTTGACTTTAAAGGGAATTAAATTTGGTTTGTATGAAATTTTTGGTCATTTTCATTCAAATTCTGTAGTATTTGCTTTATTTTAGACTTATTTGTTTATAGGCTTCTGCTAATTTGATTGTTTCTCCAGAACAACCTGGTTGACTTGGTGTTAAATGTTCATTTAACAAGTTTTTAGTGCCTACTACATGCCTGGTACTATGTAAGGTTCTTGAGAAAGCTATATCAGTGAAAACAATGGACAGAAATATCTCTGCCCTTATGAAGCTTACATTTAAATGGAAAGAGACAACAATAGATATAATAACTAAATTATGTAATATAAGATAAAAAAATTTATAAAAAATGAAAATGATGATTTGTTGTGGAAGGGGTTATGGGTATTAATAATGGATAAGTTGCAATTTTATATAAGCTATTTAGGGCTAAACCTTATTGAGAAGGTGACATTCATGTGATCACACTCTAGAATGAGATGAAGAATTTAACAATGTGGATTTTTAAAACCAGCTGAAGCACAAAGCCAAATTTATTAAATTTGCCAAGTAAAGGAGATTGACTTTTGGTAAAGTCTCTCCAGACAAGGCTTGAGTACATCTTATACATAATTCATTAAGAGAAGATGATTCAGATTGGCTGTAATAGAAATAGGAAATATTTTGATGAGCTCTACAATGTTCTGGTCTTTTACAGATCTTGCCGTTTATTATGTTCTTGCAATCTCTGATATGATAAGACAGCAAAGTTTCCCAAGGTCCATGACTCTGAAAGAAAAGGTCCTGAAGTTTTCATTGCTATGTCATTGATACTGACATGATTTGCAGGACAAGGTGTCAGCATTATGCCCTTGATGTTCATTTCTTAAGTATTCTGTGCTATAACTTTAAAAAATGATAGGCATATGAATCTCATGAATTGTGCTTAGTGACAAAAGGCAGATTTAACAAGTTATATACTGTATACTTTGATTTATACGACATTCTGAAAAAGATAAAGCTGTAGGGACAACAAATAGATTAGTGGTTACCATAACTATGCATTTGTTAAGACTCAGACCTATACCCTAAAGAGGATGAATTTTACTATATGTACATTATGCCTAAAAAAAAAAATCCGAAAGCTCCTTGATTCTGAGCCCCTCTAAACAGTAAACTGTAAGTAAGGTCTCATTCTGTAGGGATTTAGCATGAGTAACAACTGGATAGTTAGGTCAAGAGGATATCTAATAGTTGAAGCTAGCTATGGAATTGAAGATAAGGAAAAGATTATTCAAGAAAAACTTATACATCTTGTACCAAGCACTATAGTCATTAAATTAGCAATGTTATACCTCAGTTTAACACATGTTAATTAATCACCCCAAAATTAAGGGAAAATGGGAGACAAAAATAAAGTTGCTTTCTGATTATAACCTTAAAAAAAAGATAGGCATAAATAAAAACCTGTACATTTGCTAGTTTTGGCTTGACTGAAAATTATGAAACCTATAAAATATTGGCTGTGGCTTTTGATGTTTATAAGCATGTTGGTTTTTTGTTGTTTTTTTTTTGCCTGGATTTCTGGTATTTTATTAAATACTTTCTATAAATGAGGTACAGTCCAAAAGTCTTTGTATACATTTATTTTTCATGAATAGGCACTATCCTAATCCGTATTTTAGGAGGAGATAGCTGAGTTAAAGAGCTTAAATAAATTGTTCATGATCACCCAACTAGATGGTCTGATTTCAAAGGCAAAATTCTTAACTTCGTATTTTTGAATAATTGTTTTTAGATGTTTCAATATCTTTTAACTATCTTTTGTATATTACAATTCCATGAGGTTGGAATTATGTGAATTAGGAATAAGTCAAAGTTAAATAGTTTGCTAGTTTTCATTTAAATAATGTTGCTATTTGAAATTTTTATTCTTTACACAGATTCTGAAATGAGAGCTATTTACATGAAATCTTTGCGCAGTCCACTGATGAACAGTCGGTACAAAATGATCCATAAGAAACATAACATAAACATTTTCTCACAGGTATGAACTCCAGATAATTTCTTGATGGTGACGTCAAAATATGTTCCTGTTAATGAAACCTTCATTTTGTTTCTGAAATTGGACTATCAGAGCTAATTGGGATTATTTCTGTCCTGAGTTAGGAAGGTAGACTAAATGAATTCTCGAAATCCCTTTTAGTACTAATTTGATCAAATTATCCTTCCTTTAATTTGAACTAATTAGAATATACTATTATTTTTCAGTTAGAAGAATGTTTATAGGAAGTGAATAAAACTTCACCATCTACTCATTAAATTTTTAATTCTTATGTTATATTTCTCTTGAAAACTTATTTTTTTCATAAAAATGTTATGTTCTAAAAATTACGGATTTTCTATTGATGATAACATTTTTATATTAGTCTAAATTTATAAATTGCCGTGTTCACTCTGGTAATATGGTCATTCATATATCTCTGTACTTCTATTGTGTTTATTACGGAAATCATATTGTTTATAAATTACTGTTTGTTTTTCTGGGTACTTGCACTAGATTATTAATTTCTAAAGGGTAAGTCATTATTTTTTTATCCCTAAAGTACCCACTTTTTTCCATAAAGAATTATTCAGTATATGTTAGTTGAGCAAGTGACTGAATTAATAAAGTAAATGAAATAAATATTCATAAAGATCTTACATACTTAAAAAGAATATGTTAAATATGTGCTGATTTTATGAAAGAAATTTGTAATAGTCTTATTTGTATTTTTACTTTAGATTCCTGAGCAAGATGAAACCTATCTAGAAGACAGTTTTTGTGTTGATGAGGAGGAATCTTGTGAAAGCCAATCAAGTCAAGAAGTGTGTGTTGATTTTAATTTAATAAATGAAGATTGCTTTGCAGATGGGAGTAAAAAATATAAAACCCGACGTGCAGTAAAGCTAAGACAAGTGCAGATGAGACAAAGTTGTGCACA
>NW_011888791.1:7555380-7562199 GCF_000151845.1 Pteropus vampyrus | reverse complement strand
TTCTTGAAGGTTTAATTAGGATAAAGCTGACTAGATTAAGTCTTATAATAGATTGGAGATCATGAAAGTACTTAATTTCTCTGAGCCTTAGTATCCTCAGCTGTAGTATAAAGATAGTAACCCTAAGAGTCAAGGTTGGTAATATATGCACAATACTTTCAAACCTAGTAAGCACTTTCTACATTTCTACTTTAGCATGTTCTAACTAAAAAATTGACATAGGCTAGTAATACTTTGAGGACTATGAAAAAAGATACACAGATTTTAACAAATGTGTTTTAGATTTTCATCTATTATCTAATATTCCATATAGTATGATTCTTTTTTCCCTTGAAATTATGAAAGGAAAGAATTTGAGAAGACAGAAAATAAACTAAATATCCAGTCAAAACCCATTAGTTACTAAAAATGAAAACATTTATTTTGTCATGTATATTACAAACAGTATTCCTTGTCTGTCATTTACCTTCTTGTTTTGTTTGTAGCGGTTTTTGCCATAGGAAGAGGTAACTGTTTTATACAGTCCAAATTTTTTTCTTTATAGTTTCTGACTTCAGTGTCATGTTTAGAAAGCCATTTTCTACTTCAAGATAACTACATATATCCAGTATTTTTTTTTTAGTTGCCATTTCTTCCTTCATTACATTTATTCTTTTTTGTTTTTTGAAACTGAATATATTGTAAAGATTATTTCTGAGTTATTCGGACTTCCATCTTTAGCTTATGACGTAGCAAGCTGGAAAGAGCATTGTTCCCATCCTTATAACAACAACAGAAAAGCCAGGTAATCTACAAAATCATAAGTTTACTTGATTCTTATGGAGCTGAAGTTGCAGAGCAACCAATTAGTCTGATATCTAAGGAAAGACCAGTGCTTCCAGTGAGAGAGTTGCTGATTTGGAACAGTCACTGGGTATTATACAATCTGGTAAGAAGAATTCAGCTAAAACTTTAATGAATTACAAAAGGCAGTGGCCTAGCATGGGAGTTTAGAACCCCTGGGAGTTGCAGCAGAACAGAATTTGCAACTTTTCATGGGCTTATTTCCACAGACTCATCAGGTGTTCACAGGAAAGACAGAATCAGAGAAAGCCTCCTTCCTGGTGCAGGCCTTGTGGAAGCGACCAGCAGTTACTGTGGAAAAGAAACCAAACTCCATCTGGTTCCTTCTGCCCTACTTCCCCTGTGGAACAAAAAGCTTTGAGCCACTAAGAAAAGAGTAGCAAACCATAAAGCCATTAAGGGCCTAGGCAAAGACCCTTTGCAGATGGAGGAAGGGGATAAGAAAAAAAATGCTCTATACCCGAGAAGGCATAGGAAAACATATTGAGCCTAGAACATTAGAGATCTCCAACCACTGGGAAAGAAGGCAGGGTCACTGAGAAGGTTCCACCTCTGAGACCCAGGGACAGAAGTCCTACCCAAGACAGACTGAACCAGGGAGAATAGAACTCCCTTCTCCATACCAGCAATAGGATGCTCCTAGTGCTCCCTCCAACCAGGCTAGCAAGCACTAAGTAACAAATAAAAGCAATCTCTGCTGAGGAAGGAACAATTGTCTGGGAAGAGGAGCTCCATGAGGCTCAGGCTCACAGAGAAGACCTAAAGCTGAGAGAACATTTAGAAAAATCATCTGGCAACCCAGCCCCCACCCTAAATACAGAGTGACACTACCAATTTTAAAGCCTCTGACTGTACCCTAAGTAATCATAGCAATAAGAAAACCCAAACCAAACTCAACTTTGACTAAATTTACTCAGTCCTACACACTAAAGGCCAAACAAAAGAAAGGCATACCTGTTTCTAGGCATAAATACTATTTACCTGAATTACCACAGTTTTACACAAGATGTTTGGTTTTCAGCCAAAAGTTACAAGATACATAAAACGAAGAAAAAAACGCATTCTCAAGAACTAGACTCAAATATGACTCAGATGTTGGACCTATCAGAATTAGGGAATTTAAAATAACCGTGATTAATATGTTAAAGACTCTAGAGGAAAAGTAAAACAAACATACATGAACAGATAGGGAATATTTTCTGAGAAATGGAGAATATAAAGAACAAAGTGGAAATGCTAGAATAGAAAATATGGTAAGAGAGATGAAGAATGTGTTCAGTGGGCCCATTAGTAGACGCCATACGGTCATGGAAGGACCAACAAGCTTAAAGCAAGGTCAGTAGAAATGACCCAATCTGAAAAATGAGTGAAAAAACAAATGGAGCATCTAAGAGCTATGGGACTGCATCACTAGTCTAAGATACATATAGTTGGCATTAATAAGAGAAGAGGGTAGAAGATACATTTCAACAGACAGTGGCTGAGATTTTCCAATATTAATGAACATTGGTATACAAATATCTGAGTTTGTTTTCACTTCTTTTGGGTAATACCTAGGAGTTACTGGGTTATAGAGTGATTCTGTTTCACTTTTTGAGGAATCGCCAAATCGTTACCTACAGTGGCTGCACCATTTTACATTTCTACCAGCAGTGTACGTTCCAGTTTTTTCACAGTCTCATCGACACTTATTTTCCTTTTTTTTTTTTTTTTTAAATAGCCATTCTACTAGGTGTGAAGTGGTGGCCTGGTCCTCCATCTACATAGTCCCTTTGGTTATGTTGAAGAAAAAAGTAAAAAGAAAGTAAAAAGTATCAGTAAGGAAAATCACCTTCAGGTTTGTGGCCCTAATATACACTTAACCTAACCATGATCAATGTTTTTCATTTTTTCAGGTTGGTAGTACTTTGGAGGATTCTAGCACTTCAGTAGCATCCTCTTCCAATCCAAGACCAAGTTTGGCTGGCACACATGGTGCTCTTAGACATCCACAGGAAAACCAGAGAACTTGTATTCTTGTAGATAGTCGTGAAATCACTTCTGGTTCAGAAATAATTTCTTCCCTCAGAGCAATTCATGGCTTTCAAGTAGAGGTCTGTCCTCTTAATGGTTGTGATTACATTGTGAGTAACCGCATGGTGGTAGAAAGAAGGTCTCAATCTGAAATGTTAAATAATATTAATAAGAACAAGTTCATTGACCAGATCCAGTACCTGCAGAGCATGTTTGAAAGAGTATGTGTGATTGTGGAAAAAGACAGAGAAAAAACAGGTTTGTACTTTAAAATATTTTTGTTTATGAGGCTGTAAAGGAACCTGACTATTATTTAGTTTTCTTCTATTGTCAGGATGTGGGACGCTCTTGTAATACCTGATTGATGAATATCATTTCATATTTACTTAGTGCCATGTTTTTCATTAGTCATCGTGTTTAACTGCAGATTATGAGAATTGAAAGGTGATAAACTGAAGGCAAGTGAACCTTATCATGTCTTTTTCAGAAGCTCCAGAAAGGACGAGGGCCTTAAATAAGGCGGCAACGGGGAAAAGTAGGATCCAGGAGGTTTAGGAAGCAGAATTAGCGGGAAGAGTGAAGAATTACTCTTGAGTTGACCAATTTCTTGGTTACTGGGCAGTTAGGTAGTGGTGCTTTTTATTGAAATTATAAGAGAAGCAGTAGAATTGAGGGACAAAAGGTGTTTAGTGTTGAACACATTAAGATGAGTTCTCAAAGGGTCACTGAAATGGATATCTAGGATGCATTTGAGAATGCAAGATTGGAGCTTAAGGTGGGGAATTTCTATGGGTAATATTTAATTATATTGGGAATCCCTGAGAATAGTGAAAAAATCAGAGGATATGGAATCAGAAGATGTACTGAGTTCTGTTGTCTCAATTGCTATGTGACATTTGCATTGATAAATCACTCCCTCTGAAGAATTAATAATGTACTTGTCCTATTCATCTTGTGATGTTGAGGATTAAGTGAAATCATGTGGGTGAAAGCCACTATGGAAAAATTCAAGAATTATACAGTCATTATGTAAAAGGAAATCATGTAGTTTATGTAAAACATTGGTTTGGTAATTTAACAGTGTACGTTTTCATCACCGTGCAGCGCTTGGTGAACCACGTGATCTTGGATAAGTCACTCTTTATCTTTCAATACAGTTTTTTAAAAAAATTTCACAAGGCTCTAGATTATGTGATATCTTGGGTCTTCTTAGTGCTAAAATGCTATAATTTGCTCTCTACCAACGTATCCTTTATAAAGGAAATAGATTTTGAATAAAGATGAAAGTAACATGGCAAAAGTTATGGAAAAGGGTTTTTTTTTTTTTTTTGGCATTTCAAAAATGCCCAAAAGAGGATATGGGTAGAATATGGAAAGAAAATGAAAGGGAAAGGTAGGGAAGTAAATTAATAGACAAGAGTTAAAGGTTACATTAAAATGGGTGTGCAGGGTATTGAGTTACTCTTGAAATAAATATATAAGAATTTTATATCAGTAAAACCAATAATTAATGAACTCTTCATCAGTGCTAGCATTATGAAGAATTTTATTATAGACAAGTAATATAGTCTTGGCTTTTAGGAATGAATTATCTAAGAATATAAGCTCTTCCCTGCCTACTCACCTTCCTATGTTGATTCCAATTCAAGACATTCATAAAGACAGTTCTATTTTATCTCAGCTATTTGAGAATCTCTTTAAATCTTTAGCTGTAGGGTTTTCATTAGCATAATGTGGCACTAGTTTGCTTAATGGTATAGATCTTGAGATTTTAATAATAAAAGTATGGTATTAATAATTCTAGTTAATGTAAGTTACTAAGATTTGCATTTTCCTAAATATGAAATATTTAGGAGACACATCCAGGATGTTTAGGAGAACAAAGTGCTTTGACAACCTGCTGACTACCTTAATTGGTGCTGGAATCCGAATTCTTTTTAGTTCCTGCCAAGAAGAAACTGCAGATTTGCTAAAGGAACTGTCTTTAGTGGAACAAAGAAAGAATGTTGGTATTCATGTTCCAACAGTGGTGAACAGTAATAAATGTGAGGCACTTCAATTTTATCTCACTATTCCCAATGTAAGTTATATAACTGCACTAAATATGTGTCACCAGTTTTCATCTGTGAAGAAGATGACAAACAGGTATGTCTATTTCAATATTTTTAAATGGTTCCTTTTAAATGATTCTTAGAAGCATTTTATAGAAATTTTAATGTTTTGTTTTGTTTTTTAAATAAAGGGTACAGTGTCTTTATTGGCATTGCCTTTGAGGAGCTTAGAGCCCTATTGCAAACTAGACAGCACTTACATTGAATCTTGCATTCTCACACTTCTGGACTGTTCTGTAACTAGAAAAATGTTCGCATTGAACATTTGCTAGTTTTTGATTATTATACTGCTTGAAAAGGAAGATTTTAGAAAATAGGTTAAACTAAAGGCCCATGTAAGATGTTGAAATTATTATTACATACAATTTTAAATATGGGAAACAAGCTTTTGTCTTAAACTAAAGCTAAAGACATATTAACTGGATGTAGAATGCTTAGGAAGAAGTGATTTTCTTAAAGGCTTTTATGTTTGGTGTTCTTTAAGCAAGATAATATTAAATTTTATAAGTCAAAAGTTCTCGTGTAATGTTTTGTCTAATTTATTTTTCAGTTCACCTCAAGAAATCTCCATGTGTGCACAGATAACTCGTCAAAAGGCTGAGGAGATCTATAGATATATTCACTATATATTTGACATTCAAATGTTACCAAATGGTCTTAACCAAAGTAGACTGAAATCTGACGTATGATCAGACTGCTCAAGGTGCGGTTATCAAAGAATTCTCATGCATTTCAATAATCATTGCTATGGGTTGTGATTATCAGTTTAAAATATGTAAATAAATATGTAAATATTCCATATCTACTCTTTCATATTTTTATTTATATATATATTTAAAAATCTGATGTTCAATAATCAATTAGACTGAAGCTTTTTCTTCAATAATAAAAGGTTATTGAAAGTGCTATTAAGAAAGTAAAAGCTAGAGATGTATTATGGAATTTTCCCAAAGATTTTAGTACTGTCATTGCCATTTGTTAACATAATATGTTGATGGATTTGACTGTTGCCAACTTAATGGTTATAAACAATATTTCTTATATATAAACTATAATGTCTCGAGTATTTTAAATGTCCTGATTCTATATACACATTGGATAAGGTGTGGGTGGTAGGTATATTAAGTGCCCCAGTAACTGAGAAAGTAGAAAGTGTAACTGAATATGTATAGCTTACCAAAGGTAACTCAATCAAGTACTCAAATCCTATTAGTATAAATTCCAACCTACATTATTTTTCTGTTGTTGGACTTGACTTGGAAAATTGTTTTAGTATAGGTTAGCTATTAAATATGGACTTTCATTGTGACCCATTACTGTCTGTGATGCTATTACAATGTATGTATCTGCAACAGCTGAGGCTCTTCTTTCTAATCTAGTACTAAAGCAGCCCTTAATTATGGATCCTCCGCTTTCCCCATTTAAAGTCCTTTATTCTCTGGTTGCCTTTATTTTTTTCTTTTACATTGTGGGGAGTTGAACCAACTTCACAGCAGAGCGCTTTTCTTTCTGTAGACTTGGCAGAGACTTCAGAGCTTATCTAATTTAAATTGCTTTTCTTTTTCCTTTATCAGATGATAAAAGTGAGGGCCAGAAACAAGTGACTTACAGAAATCTAGAACCAAAACCCAGGAACTGGATATAATTCTCTTTCACTAAAAAGTTACTCTAATTGTAAATTTAGCTCCTTTGGGGTAGCAGAAATTTTCAATTCTTCTGAAAGCAACTGATCTCATATTTCTGCTTTTCAGTAATTGTCAAAGCCAGAGAGAAAAGAAGTTCTATAAGTTATTGGCTGATATGCAGTTATGAACATATTATCTCTAAGGTTCAAATTCACCCTTGCTCTGCT
>NW_011888791.1:7550958-7555330 GCF_000151845.1 Pteropus vampyrus | reverse complement strand
AGAAAGTAGAAAGTGTAACTGAATATGTATAGCTTACCAAAGGTAACTCAATCAAGTACTCAAATCCTATTAGTATAAATTCCAACCTACATTATTTTTCTGTTGTTGGACTTGACTTGGAAAATTGTTTTAGTATAGGTTAGCTATTAAATATGGACTTTCATTGTGACCCATTACTGTCTGTGATGCTATTACAATGTATGTATCTGCAACAGCTGAGGCTCTTCTTTCTAATCTAGTACTAAAGCAGCCCTTAATTATGGATCCTCCGCTTTCCCCATTTAAAGTCCTTTATTCTCTGGTTGCCTTTATTTTTTTCTTTTACATTGTGGGGAGTTGAACCAACTTCACAGCAGAGCGCTTTTCTTTCTGTAGACTTGGCAGAGACTTCAGAGCTTATCTAATTTAAATTGCTTTTCTTTTTCCTTTATCAGATGATAAAAGTGAGGGCCAGAAACAAGTGACTTACAGAAATCTAGAACCAAAACCCAGGAACTGGATGTAATTCTCTTTCACTAAAAAGTTACTCTAATTGTAAATTTAGCTCCTTTGGGGTAGCAGAAATTTTCAATTCTTCTGAAAGCAACTGATCTCATATTTCTGCTTTTCAGTAATTGTCAAAGCCAGAGAGAAAAGAAGTTCTATAAGTTATTGGCTGATATGCAGTTATGAACATATTATCTCTAAGGTTCAAATTCACCCTTGCTCTGCTTATGATGGACTGGACTTTCTGAGCATTTCTCCCCATGGTGAGCTTGATTTAAGCTTTGTCCATGGAAGGAAGATAAGGGCTTTCAGCAATGCATGTGAGCAGGGACATGTGGTAGTGTTCTGCCCTCGCTATACGCCGGAAGCATGCAGTTTAACAGCCACTAGGACCAATGACCACATTGCAGCACCTCCCATTCAGACACCAGTGTGCTCAGATTTTGTATCTACCCAGCAGACAAAATATTTCATAAATTAACATGATATAAAGGACATAACTAGAGGATTTTATTTCTGCTTGCTGTGTAGAGTTCTGTCCTTATTTAAGCTGCAAAAGCTCTCATTGGTAGCACTTAACTATCACCGCTATTGATTATCAGTCCATCTTATTGTTTTCCTTTGAGCCCTAAGATTTTTTTCACTTTTAAGTCTTCTTTGGATGTTACCTTAAATATTACTAGCTTATCTCATGGCCTAATGGGAAGAAATGGGACTAACCAGGAACTTGGTAGGTGGGATACAGAACAGACTAGGAAGGACGCTGCAGTTGATACGATACAGGGACTATGGGGAGCGAAGCGGGGAGTGTCACTTTGTTTGTGTCAAGTCTATGCTATTTCAAAATTATGCTTCTCATTAAGGAATTTAACTACTTTATAACTTCTAAAATACTATTAACGTCAAGCAGCATGGTATTATACTAAATATTGGTAACTTAAGTTTGACTCTTTTCTTTAAAGCCACTCTAAAATAACCTTCTCATGTTTTCCATCATACACCTGTCAAGTCTTTGTGGCAGAAACAAGCATGATAGTTTAAAGGAGAATAATCTTAGTCTAACTGCACTATTCTTTTTAAATCTTGTATTTCTACAAATCCTATAGTTACATAACTGATCATTATTGACTAAATTCTTAGGACACAAGAAAATGTATTTTTTACTAAAAATTCTGGAATATTTTGAGGAAACAAACTGAACCAGTAATAAGATGCCTGTTTTGTTTCTATGGTCCTACAATTAAAAGATACACACACACACACACACACACAAATATTATAAAAGCAAACTAATTTTATTTGAACCTAACTAGAGAGAAAGGGTAGGGAGAATATGTACTGTAACCAGAGGGGAACAGCCTGTGTCAAGTTTTAAAACATAATGGCAGAATAAGCTAAAAAGTTCTAAAAGAGCTACTATCTAAAAGGAAAACAATGTTTATTATGACATATTAACTTAACTCCTGACAATGGCAGACCTTGAATGTATGTCTAATCCAGTTTTTTTAATACTGAGACCAAATTTAAGCTGTGTCTGCATATGTAAATAAGGCTTAAGAATGCAACAAAATCTGTTCCACCTAATAAAATACTGAAAAAGCAATAAAAGTTTACATCAGTTTCATATATATGCCGATCACAAATTTTAAGAAAAACAATTAGGAGAAAAGAAAGCATATGAAAGTTTCGACAACACGTAATTTAAACATCAATTCTGGCTTGTATATCAAGTGGTGGAAAATGCTAACTCAAAGTTTTCGTGAATTCAGTAGCTACCAATACAATCTATCTTTTATTCTCCCCCACCTCCTCCCTTAAGGATAGCAGTATTTTCTTGAAAGCTGTTTAAAAATCCAGTTTGGAGCATGATTTTCATAACAGACTCAGATGCTTATGAGACTTATTTAGATGTATTTTAACAAAAACAAATTTAGAAATATCTATATAACAAGCAAAATAAATTTCCTTATGTTTTTAGTAAGCTAAAACAAAGAGGAATATTCTAAAGGATCTTTAACTTTGAATAATAAACACATAAGTCCTTGGAAAAAGAGTCCACAATTTCACATGAAACTACATTATAAATATAGGTACTCTAAATGAAAATACAAATACAGTCTTCTTCATATAAATCCTGGAAATTTCTCATTTTTACTATGAAGAATCAGAGTTTGAAAAATAATAATCTTTCTCTTCTTCATCTAAAGATTCCATAGCATTAGTGAAAAGTTTTCCGATATTAGAGTTTTCTAATTCTGAAACAAAAAGTTTAATAAAAAAGATTAGTATATTTCTAAAAGTCATTTCAATGAAATTGAAAATAACTAAGAAACCAAATGGTAGATATGCCCACTTGAGAGCGATTAATTTAATACCATGTTAATAAAGAGACGACCCTATAATAGAATTGAGCTACAAAAGAAATACAAGTGTGTTACCTTTGTTAAATGGGGTTTTTCTTGATGCTGGACTTGAAGAATCATTTTCAACCTACAAGAGAGTTCATATTAATAGCTAAAGGGTACCTCCTATGAAGCCTGCCTCAAACCTAGACAAAATTAAGTATGCTTTATCCCCAGAGTATTTATAACACCACCTGATCACATATAATTATATGTGAAATGTCTAATTCTTTTTTAAGCTGAATTTTTCTGGAGGCAAGAACAACCATGACTTCTTCAATGTTGTTTCCCACTGCTGGCAAACATGACTATAAGAAAACATTACAAACTAATGCAACAGCAGCTAAGAATGAAAGTCTATGGGCCTCTGAAAACTGTCAAAATCTACTACTATTCTATTACATTACACTAGCAAAATTTAAATTCTCTGTACTTTAAAATTTTGGCTAAAATGGTAATTTATATTGTAAGCTTTCAGTGTATAATGTATGCTTACATACATAAGTGCTTTTTAAACGACTGGCCATAACCGATTATCTTTAAAAAATGAAAACAGAAATATGACAGCGTATACTCACGATGCTAAGGGTAACTAACGATTTTTGAAAGTTTTGAGATACAAACTTGTGTTTACAGATTGTAATGTAAATGTTTTTTTTTCCCCCTATGAAGTGAGTCAAAACCCAATTACATGTTTTAGCTCTCAAAATCAGTTGGTGAGATAAACTAGTATCATGATCCCCACGTCAGACCATACATGAATGAGATTATAAAGCTCAAGAAGCTTGCTTTCTCATAAAGCTAGTATAGATCAGACATTGAAATTAGAACTTTTAACATTAAATCTTTTAAATCTTTTTCTCTTATCCTCACATGGGCTACAGAATATTACTATAAAAAATTGGGCTACAGGTAGAGAAATTGTCCATTAAACACCATGAACAACAAAGGTGACAAGGCATCTCAGAAAGAAAGAGAAAAATCTCCAGAAAATAAGCTTACAGACATAGAAATATGCAACTTAAATGACAGAGACTTCAGGATGGTACTTCTGAAAAAACTCAATGAGAACCAAAACAAATCATATCAACAATTTCAGGAATTAAAAAAAAAAAAATAGAGCAGAACAAGGAGATTGAAACCCTCAAGAAGAACAGAACAGATATTCTAGAGATGAAAAAACACTGCAAGAGTTGAAAAATGAAATAGCAAGCCTAGAAAATAGAGTCGACCAAATGGAGTAAAGGATCAATGATATTGAAGACAGAAATCTAGAAATAAATCAGAAGGAAGAGAAACCGAAGGATGAAAAATAATGAAAGAGAAATACAAGAACTAGCTGATACCATCAGGAGAGGAAACATAAAAATAATGGGCATTACTGAAGGTGAGATAAAGGAGCAGGGACTAGAAAGCATTTTCAGACAAATAGTTGACGAGAATTTCCCAAATCTAAGGAATGAGCTGGAGCTTGGAATTTAAGA
>NW_011888791.1:7543948-7549668 GCF_000151845.1 Pteropus vampyrus | reverse complement strand
GAGATAAAGGAGCAGGGACTAGAAAGCATTTTCAGACAAATAGTTGACGAGAATTTCCCAAATCTAAGGAATGAGCTGGAGCTTGGAATTTAAGACGTCAACAGAAACACCCAATTATCTTAACCCACAAAGGCCTTCACCAAGACACATTGTATTAAAGTTATCAAAAATCAAGGCAGCCAGGGAGAAGAAAACGGTAACATATAAAGGAAAACCCATTAGATTATCCTCAGACTTCTCAGCACCAACCTCACAATCCAGAAAGGAATGGAACCAAATATTTATTAAGCGAAAGGAACTACCAGCCTAGAATTATGTATCCAGCTAAGCTCTCCTTTAGATATGAAGGAGAAATCAAGACTTTTCCAGACATACAAAAATTGAGGGAATTCTTCACTACAAGGCCCGCACTACAGGAAAAACTGAAAGGGGTCAGCTCACCTAAAACAAAATCACAACAACAACAAAAATACATAATTAGGAGTAAAGTGACTATTGGCCAAATAGAAGCAGAGGAGTGCAACCCTTATTAAGAGCTGGGCATTATTGCTTAAATAATAAGTGAATTGTTATAACAAGATAGGAATGAATGTTCAACATACATAAGGACAAACTGAGACAACGATGTCTGAAAACGGGAGGATTCGAAGATCCGAATTTGCAAAGGGGAATGGAGATAAGGCACGCGCAGAAGAAAACAGACGACTGTATATATATAACTATCCTTTACATATTCGTAATGGTAACCACACACCAAAGATTCAGAACTGAAATATATAACATAAAACAAGAGAACCAGGGGCAAAACCCACAAAAGCCAACCAAAATAAATAAAACAAACACATGGACAAAGAAGCAACGGAAACACTGAGCTACCAGAAAGCAAGATAAAATGGCTATAAGACCTCATATTTCAATAATCACCCTAAATGTAAAGGGACTGAACTCACCGATTAAAAAGCACAGAGTTGCAGAATGGGTCAAAAAACAAAATCCAACCATATGCTGCCTCCAAGAGACACATCTCAGTTCCAAAGACAAATACAGACTCAAAGTGAAAGCATGAAAAATGGTATTTTAAGCAAATGGCATTCAGAGAAGAGCGGGAGTAGCAGTACTAATATCAGATGAAACAGACTTCATAATTAAAAAGGTAAAGAAAGATACTGAGGGACACTTCATAATGATAAAAGGAATCATGCACCAAGAAGACATAACACTTATTAATATCTATGCTCCTAATCAGGGAGCCCCGAAATATATAAAGGAATTACTAACAGAACTAAAGAGTGAAACAAACCAAAACACTATCGTAGTAGGAGACCTAAATACCCCACTGTTGTATTTGGACAGATCATCCAAACAGAAATTCAATAAGGAAATCACATCCTTAAATGACACATTAGACCAACTGGGCATAATTGACATTTACAGAGCCTTTCATCCCAAAACAGCTGCTTAGACATTCTTCTCTAGTGCACCTGGAACATTCTCAAGAATCTACCACAAACTGGGACACAGAAATAGACTCAACAAATATAAGAGGGTTGAAATCATACCAACTATATTCTCTGACTGTAATGCTTTGAAACTAGAGATCTACTGCAAAAAGAAAGCAGGAAGAACCACAAATACATGAAAATTAAACAACATAGTACTGAAGAATACTTGGGTCAGAGAAGAAATAAAAACAGAGATCAAGAGATACATAGAAATGAATGATAATGATAGTACAACATGTCAAAACTATTGGGACATGGCAAAAGTGGTCATATCATTACAGCCTACCTCCAAAAATAAGAATGAGCCCAAATAAATAACCTAACACTTCATCTTAAAAAACTAGAAAAAGAAGAACAGATGAAGCCTAAAGTCAGCAGAAGGAAAGAAATCATCAAAATTAGAGCAGAAATAAATGAAACTGAAAACAAAAGAACAAGAGAAAAAATAAATGCAACAAAGAGCTGGTTCTTTGAGAAGGTTAATAAAACTGGCAAACCCCTGGTTAGACTCACTAAAGAAAAAATAGAAAGGACACAAAATTAGGGATGAAAGAGGGGAAATTACGGCATATCGCAGAAAACAAAGGATCATACAAGAATACTATAAAAAAGTATATAACACTAAATTTAATAACTTAGAATAGACCAGTACTTACAACCTTCCTAGAGTGAATCAAGAAGAAATGGAAAGTCAAAATAGACTGATCACAGTATCGAAATTGAAACAATCATCAAAAACCTACCAAAAAGTAAAAGTCCATAACCAGATGGCTTCACCAGTGAACTCTACCTAACATTCAAAGAAGATTTAATACCTATTCTCCTCAAACTCTTCCAAAAAATTGAAGAGGAAGCAATACTTCCCAACTCATTTTATGAGGTCTATATTACTGATACCAAAACCTGGTAAGCATAACAGAAAAAAAGAAAACTACACAGCAATATCTCTCATGAACACATATGCAAAAATCCCGAATGAGATACTAGTGAACCGAATACAGCAACATATTAAAAAGATTACACACCATGATCAAGTGGGCTTCATCCCAGAGGCACAAGGATGGTTCAACATACACAAATCGATTAATGTGATACGCCACATAAATTAAAAAATAAGAATCATATGATCATATCAACAGATGCAGAAAAAGCCTTCGATAAGATACAGCATCCATTTATGATCAAAACACTTCACAAAATTGGTATAGAAGGAAAGTACCTTAACATAATAAAGGTCATCTATGACAAACCCTCAGCCAACATTATAGTTGATGGTGAAAAACTAAAAACCTTCTAAGATCAGGAACAAGGCAAGGCTGTCCACTGTCCACTATTGCCGCTCTTATTCAATATAACATTGGAGGTCCTAGCGAGTGCAATGAGATAAGAGAAAGATATAAAAGGCATCCAAATAGGAAACGAAGAAGTCAAACTGTCACTATTTGTGGATGACATGATTTTCTATATAGAAAACCCTAAAAACTCTACAAGAACACTACTAGAAACAATAAGCAAATACAGTAAAGTATCTGGATACAAAATCAACGTTCAAAATACGTAGCATTCCTATACTCTAATACTAAAGTATCAGAAAAAGAAGTTGAAAAAATAATTCCTTTTGCAATTGCAACGAAAAGAATAAAATACCTAGGTATAAATTTAATGAAACATGTGAAGGACCTATATAATGAAAACTACAAAACCCTATTAAAAGAAATCGAAGAAGATACAAAGAAATGGAAAGATATTCCATGTTCTTGGATTGGAAGAATCAACACAATTAAAATGGCCATATTACCTAAAGCATTATACAGATTTAATGCAATCCCCATCAAAAGCCCATAAGCATTTTTTAAAGAAATAGAACAAAAATCATCAGATTTGTATGGAAGCACCAAAGACCCCAAATTGCCAAAGCCATCCTGAGACAAAAGAATGAGGCTGGAGACATCACTCTGCTTGACTTCAAATTATACTACAAAGCAATAGTAATCAAAACAGCATGGTACTGGCAGAAAAAGAGATACACAGTCCAGGGGAACAGAATCGAAAATCCAGAAGCAAACCCATATTTACATGGGCAAATAATTTTCAACAAAAAAGCCAAAAACATACAATGGAGAAAAGAAAGCCTCTTCAACAAATGGTGCTGGGAACACTGGAAAGCTACCTGCAAAAGAATGAAAACAGACTGCTTTCTATCACCACACACCAAAATTAACTCAAAATGGATTAAGGACCTGAATATAAGACCTGAAACAATAAAATGCATAGAAGAAAACATAGGAACTAAACTCAAGGACCTTGCACTTAAAGAGGATTTTATGAATTTGACCTCAAAGGCAAGGGAAGTAAAAGCAAAAATAAATGAATGGGACTACATCAAAGTAAAAAGCTGCTGCTCAGCAAAAAAAACCAGGTCAGCAAGGTAAAGAGGACAACCATCTGAATGGGAAAGCATATTTGCAAGCAACATCTCCAATAAGGGCCTAATATCCAAAATATACAAAGAACTCACACGACTCATTAACAACAACAAAACAAATGATCCAATCAAAAAATGGGCAGAGGACCTAATAGACACTTTTCTCCCCAGAAGACATACAAATGGCCAACAAATATATGAAAAGATGTTCAACATTGCTAGCTATTAGGGAAATGCAAATCAAAACCACAATGAGATACCATCTTATACCTATTAGAATGGCTATAATCAACAGGACAAGCAATAACAAATGTTGGAGAGGATATGGAGAAATAGGAACCCTCATATACTGCGGGTGAGACTGCAAATTGGTTTAGCCACTATTGAAAACAGTATGGAGGTTCCCCAAAAAACTAAGAATTGATCTACCATATGATCCAGAAATCCCTCTACTGGGTATTTACCCCAAAGCTTGAAAACCCATATCTGTAAAGATATTTGTACACCAATGTTCATAGCAGCATTATTCACAGCGGCCAGGACATGGAAGCAACCGAAGTGTCCTACAATAGATGACTGGCTAAAGAAGCTGTGGTACATATATACAATGGAATGTTACTCAGCCATAAGAAGAGATGAAATACTGCCATTTGCGACAACATGGATGGAACTCGAGATAATCATGATAAGCGAAATAGGCCAGGCAGAAAAAGTTGAAAATCACATGATATCACTTATATGTGGGATATAAACCTAAAAGCAACAAATGAGCAGGACAGAGACTCATGGACATGGACTATAGACTAGTAGTTACCAGAGGACTATAGAGTAGTGATTACTAGTGGGGTGGGGGAGGGTAAAGTAGGTAAAGGAGTAGAAAGGTAAAGGGGGACAAATATAGGGGGGTGAGGGGGGAGTAGGTAAAGGCGATCAAATATATGGTAGCTGAAGGAAACTGGACTTTGGTGAACAGTAGAATATACTGATGTCAAATGATAATGCACATCTGAAAATTATGTGATTGTGTAACCAATGTTACCGCAATAAACTTAATTAAAAAAATAAAATTAATTAAAAAATAAAATGTAAAAATTAAAAAAAAAATTGGGCTAAGTCACAAAGATACTATAGTTTGGTGGAAAGGCTCAAATTATAATCTATTAAGAAAAACAAAGGTCAATAAGTAGTTAAGGTGATGTCAGAAATATAGAGAAATAAAAGTTCTTAAAAGAAAAGGCCCTTATATTCATATGAACTTTTCCTTATTTTGCAGAGTGAACAGGAGATTAAGGTCTTGCTACTTCTCAGTATGGTCCCATGGATCAGCAGCAGGGGCATCACCTGGAGGCTGTTAGAAAGGCAGAATCTCAAATCTACTGGGTCAGAATCTAAGGTTTAAGAAGATTCTCTAGGTGACTTTCATGCAAACTGAAGTTTGAGAAACGCTTGTCAAGGCAACCCAGCTTCTTACTGGCAAAAAGAGGAATAGAAGACTTCTTATTATATTAAGATGATTTCTGGTCCTTTGCTACAAACCAAAATTTTATTTTCATCAGGAATGTGGGACTGGACAAAAGGAATCTAAGAAACAGAGGAAGTTTGCCTTCATCTTCAATTATGGAGTAGAGATATCTTTTGAAGAATTTAGTCTCCAGGCTGAATTTAAATCAAAGTCCCCAGAGGTAGCTACCATTTGCTGTGGACACGTGAAGCCCATAAAGATTGGATATGATTATATAATCCTGAGAGGGATTATACTGTAGCTAGTGTGTAATATAAATATTTCATAGGCA